>NC_088397.1:12734252-12889252 GCF_034236695.1 Oncorhynchus nerka
TCTTCGGTGGAAGGAGAGGAGGACCAAAGCGCAGCGTGGTTTGTGATCATGATATATTTTAATGAAATATCACTGGACACAGAAAACAAAAGGAGCAAGAGAAATAAATGAAAACCGACACAGTCCAGTGTGGAACAAACACTGACACGGAAAAATATTACCCACAAAACACAGGTGGGAAAAGGCTACCTAAGTATGGTTCTCAATCAGAGACAACGATTGACAGCTGCCTCTGATTGGAAACCATACCAGGCCAAACACATAGAAATAGAAAACATAGAAAAAACACTTAGAATGCCCACCCCAACTCACGCCCTGACCAAACCAAAATAGAGACATAAAAAAGGAACTAATGTCAGGACGTGACAGAAATGTCTGTGAAATGTGTCAGAACCACCGAAGCACTGCCCTAACCTGTCCTGTCTGGCTCCAAATGTGATTGAAAGGAAGACTGATTGACTGTGGTGGGTTTATGTTTGGGTTGATTTTAGCCTCTGTGTGACAGTAGGGTTCCAGTGGCTTCATTAAGGAGATCAAACACAGAAGGATGACTGTGTGAAGGTCCTCTCCCTTCATCTCCTTCATCTCCTTCCTCTCTCTTCCTCTCCTTCCTCTCCTTCCTCTCTCTTCATCTCCCTTCCTCTCCTTCCTCTCCTTCCTCTCTCTTCATCTCCCTTCCTCTCCTTCCTCTCTCTTCATCTCCCTTCCTATCCTTCCTCTCTCTTCCTCTCATTCCTGTCCCTTCATCTCCCTTCCTCTCCTTCCTCTCCCTTCTTCTCCTTCATCTCCCTTCATCTCCCTTCCTCTCCTTCCTCTCCCTTCATCTCCCTTCCTCTCCTTCCTCTCCTTCCTGTCCCTTCCTCTCTCTTCCTCTCCTTCCTCTCCTTCCTGTCCCTTCCTCTCTCTTCCTCTCCTTCCTGTCCCTTCCTCTCTCTTCCTCTCCTTCTTCTCCCTTCCTCTCTCTTCCTCTCCTTCCTCTCCCTTCCTCTCCCTTCCTCTCCTTCCCCTCCTTCCTGTCCCTTCCTCTCTCTTCCTCTCTCTTCCTCTCCCTTCCTCTCCCTTCCTCTCCTTCATCTCCTTCCTCTCTCTTCCTCTCCCTTCATCTCCCATCCTCTCCTTCATCTCCCTTCCTCTCTTTTCCTCTCCTTCCTCTCCTTTCCTCTCCTTCCTCTCCTTCCTGTCGCTTCCTCTCCCTTCCTCTCCCTTCCTCTCTCTTCCTCTCTCTTCATCTCCCTTCCTCTCCTTCCTCTCTCTTCCTCTCCCTTCGTCTCCCTTCCTCTCCTTCCTGTCCCTTCCTCTCTCTTCCTCTCTCTTCATCTCTCTTCCTCTCCTTCCTCTCTCTTCCTCTCCCTTCATCTCCCTTCCTCTCCTTCCTGTCCCTTCCTCTCTCTTCCTCTCCTTCCTCTCCCTTCCTTTCCTTTCCTCTCCCTTCCTCCCCCTTCCTCTCCTTCCTCTCCCTTCCTTTCCTTCATCTCATTTCCTCTCCCTTCCTCTCCCTTGTGTCTTGCTGTTAAGTGACATTGTAAGCACAGACCAGGGTTTCCTCTACTTACTCTGTGTCTTGCTAATTGAAAAACACAGTGACATGAACTCAGAGGCTTGATGTTGTGTGTGAATTGCTGTGTACAACATGATCTGAGATGAGATGGTTGACAGCTTGATCTCCTTATTGTATTATTGAAAACGTCATTGTTTACCTGGAAGCCACACACACTAGCTGTATTCTGACCAATCTGATATCTGGAGTAACTTAAAGCAATATGGCTTTAGTAAGGGCATGTACATGTGTTGTCCATGGAAAAAGAAATATGACTCGATTCAAACAAACCACATTCTGGTCTCCACCCTTCACTCCACATTAAAGTCTGTTTTCCTGTATACTTGTAGTTTAACTACCAACAGGACTGGGTGGATGGAACTGGTCTGAACTGATCTGAACTGTCCTCTAGAGGCATGCTGTATGAGGGTCTGCTAGTCCTGGGCTGCACACTGCAGAGAGCTGTGATGAGACCACCCAGGGCCAACAAGCCAGGGGAGCTGATGTTTCTATTTATTAGTTGGTCCAGAAGCCAAACTGCCTCCTCTGGAAATTCCTTCCTGGAACTTGGATTTTTGATTTAGTGGAACTTTGGGATCCAGAGTGGAGCAAATAAGTTTAACTGTGATTGAATGAACTGACCACAATTTTCCCATATTTTCCCATATTTATTTCCCCTCCTTTTTAGAAAGTGGCAACAATTAGAGGTTCTATACTTGGCTGTTGAAATGTGTGTCTGTCAGCGAACCACTAATCAACTGCACTGTGTGTGACCAAACCATTACATAAAACATGTACACATCCTCTACTTATATTTGTTAAATATACTGTTTTTACAATCTAAAACCATAGACTTTTCCTGTCTTTTCGTTCTACTGATATTGTCTGTAAGGTCTGTAAACATCTTTAAACAGTTGGTTTTATATGTTTGAACACCGTAACGGCCCGTAAAGAAATAGATGGAAGGAGTTCATTTGGGAAAGCTTAATAGCTTTCAGCACTGGTAGAAACACAACACTGACCATGCCTGGCTTTGAGATAAGAGCTCCATACATGAGGCGATGAGAGAATATGTCTGGACAAATGAGGAAATGAAATATTGCTTTTGTAGCAACATAATGAACACATTTCATAATTTCTTCAGACAATCAGGCACATCACCAGCATTAGCACATGTATTTTGATCCTATTCAAGCCACCTCTCAACTCTCAAAAGGGGATGTGACCAATAAATGTTATATCTGTATATCTGTTATATCCGTATATAACAGTATATCTCCGTATGTCCATTATATCTATTAGAACTATAATAATAACACATTACATTTAAGTGCAATCATGACTATATGTCAAGTAAGCTAACCAATACCCCACTACATCCACTATGGGCCAATCAACCTCCCAAATGCACCCCCTTGTTCAGACGTTTCCTCTGGCAGTAAATCCCTGACAGACAGACAGCTATAGGAAACACTCACTAACACTCACTAACCTGGTCATTGAAGTGCCTATGGTAGTTAATACCCCTGGTCTAACCTGGTCATTGAAGTGTCCATGGTAGTTAATACCCCTGGTCTAACCTGGTCATTGAAGTGTCCATGGTAGTTAATACCCCTGGTCTAACCTGGTCATTGAAGTGTCCATGGTAGTTAATACCCCTGGTCTAACCTGGTCATTGAAGTGTCCATGGTAGTTAATTCCCCTGGTTTAACCTGGTCATTGAAGTGTCTATGGTAGTTAATTCCCCTGGTCTTACCTGGTCATTGAAGTGTCTATGGTAGTTAATGCCCCTGGTCTAACCTGGTCATTGAAGTGTCCATGGTAGTTAATACCACTGGTCTAACCTGGTCATAACCTGGTAGTTAATTCCCCATTGAAGTGTCCATGGTGAAGTGTCCATGGTAGTTAATTCCCCTGGTTTAACCTGGTCATGGTCATTGTGTGTCTATGGTAGTTAATACCCCATTGGTGTCCATTGAAGAGTCTATGGTAGTTAATACCCCTGGTCTAACCTGGTCATTGAAGTGTCTATGGTAGTTAATACCCCTGGTCTGGTCTAACCTGGTCATTGAAGTCAGTTAATAACCCTGGTATAACCTTCATTGAAGTGTCCATGGTAGTTAATACCCCTGGTCATTGAAGTGTCCATGGTAGTTAATACCCCTGGTCTAACCTGGTCATTGAAGTGTCTATGGTAGTTAATACCCCTGCTCTAACCTGGTCATTGAAGTGTCCATGGTAGTTAATACCCCCTGGTTTAACCTGGTCATTGAAGTGTCCATGGTAGTTAATTCCCCTGGTCATAATACCCCTTGGTCTAACCTGGTCATTGAAGTGTCTATGGTAGTTAATACCCCTGGTCTAACCTGGTCATTGAAGTATCTATGGTAGTTAATACCCCTGGTCTAGTGGTCATTGAAGTGTCAGGTATAGAAACCAATAACCAATGGCTAGCACACCATTAATGGTACTTAGACTGACAGGTAGTTAATACTCCACTCTGTGTTTACAGACACAGAGCCCTCTATTTATTCACTGTAGTAGCATGGTTGCTACAGTGAAATGGGATTGATCAGTGGCAGGGGGCTGAAAAGAGACTGGTCTTTACAACTGGCAGATGTAGTTGGACTGGCCGTATTCTACACCACCTGAGTGGTGTTAATGATAGTCAACTGAAAGTCCAGACAGTCTCAAATACCAGTTAGATTATAAAGAATATCTGAACTATTGTTCAGCTTCCACACATCCCCTTCAGCCAATCAGTCTGAACCAGAGAAAGTTCAGAGAAAGTTCCTTGTGGCAAGTGTTAGGAGGTGTCATCTCAGATGTTGAAGAGGTGTCATGTTGAGTTTCCTCAGTGTGTTAGGAGGTGTCATCTCAGATGTTGAAGAGGTGTCATGTTGAGTTTCCTCAGTGTGTTAGGAGGTGTCATCTCAGATGTTGAAGAGGTGTCGGATTGAGTTTCCTCAGTGTGTTAGGAGGTGTCATCTCAGACGTTGAAGAGATTTGGGTTGAGTTTCCTCAGGCCACCGCCACTACAGGCGTTAGATATTGTTCTTTCTAATCAGCACCCCTATCGGGTTTCTCTGGTGAAGTGGGTCATTGAAGTGTCGCCACAACCACGTACACACACACACACACACACACACACACACACACACACACACACACACACACAACACAAACACACACACACACACACACACTTCATCCATCTCCTTCTCCAACGACCCCGACTGGCTGGCTGTGTGTGGGTGTGTGTGATGATGAATGAGAATGTGTACCTGGTCATTGAGGTCCTTTTCTCCATTCCTTTCTCCTCCAACAGGGTTTCTTGTAGGTGTCCTATTGAGCCGTGGTTTGAGGGTGGCTGGTAGTGGTTGAGTCTGAGACAGTGATGGATGGGACCATGCAAGGCCCTGTTAGCGGTAATGTTATAAATTACAGGCTAAGAGAACAGATGAGTGTGAGAAAGACCACCTAAGCCAGGGAGAGACAAGTAGAGTTAATGATGACGGCCTCCCTTGACCGCATTGCTGAGATGGGCCACTTCATTCTCTGACTGGTGGCTGGATGTAATGGGTTTAATGTTGAGGTTTACAATTTGGGGGTAAATGTTGCTCCTAGAGAGGAAGCTGGTAAATGGAAAATGTGATGCTTTGTGCTGCTGAGGCATTTTGATGGATTTCAAATATGTATAATTATGAACCTGGTCTTCTCCATAGACTGTCCCCAACCAGGAAGACATAAGGGTACAGAATCCTGAGACAAATGAAACAGCAAAGGGCTAATAACTGGTCTACTTGTGCTTTCCACCCGAGGTCTGTCATTGAAGGCTTGAGAAATAAAACTTGGGATCAACTAATCCTAACATTGAGCTTCATATCCATATCCTGGTTCAACCCTAACCTTAGCCTCAATCCTAATCCTAACCCATTGAGTTCATTATCCATATCCTGGTTCAACCCTAACCTTGAGCCTCCATCCTAATCCGAGCTTCATATCCATATCCTGGTTCAACCCATAACCTTAGCCTCAATCCTAGCTGAGTGTCCATGGTCCTAACCCATTGAGCTTCATATCCATATCCTGGTTCAACCCCTAACCTTGAGCCTCAAACCTAACCCTAACCTGAGCTTCATATCCATATCCTGGTTCAACCCTAACCTTAGCCTCAACCCTAACCCTAACCTGAGCTTCATATCCATATCCTGGTCAACCCATAACCTTAGCCCCTCAATCCTAATCCTAACCCGAGCCTGGTCATTGATCCATATCCTGGTTCAACCCATAACCTTAGCCTCAAACCTAACGCTAACCTGAGCTTCATATCCATATCCTGGTTCAACCCATAACCTTAGCCTCAACCCTAACCCTAACCTGAGCTTGAAGTATCCATATCCTGGTTCAACCCTAACCTTAGCCTCAATCCTAACCCTAACCCTAGCTTCATATCCATATCCTGGTTCATCCCTAACCTTAGCCTCAACCCCTAACCCTAACCCATGAGCTTAATATCCATATCCTGGTTCATCCCTAACCTTAGCCTCAACCCTAACCCTAACCCAAGCTATCCATATCCTGGTTCAACCTGGTCATTGAACCTTAGCCTCAACCCTAACCCTAACCTGAGCTTCATATCCATATCCTGGTTCAACCCTAACCTTAGCCTCAAACCTATACCTAACCCGAGCTGTCATATCCATTATCCTGGTTCAAACCTAACCTTAGCCTCAAACCTAACCCTAACTTGAGCTTCATATCCATTATCCTGGTTCATCCCTAACCTTAGCCTCAACCCTAACCCTAACCCGAGCTTCATATCCATATCCTGGTTCAACCCTAACCTTAGCCTCAACCCATAACCCTAACCCGAGCTTCATTCCATATCCTGGTTCATCCCTAACCTTAGCCTCAACCCTAACCCCTAACCCGAGATTCATATCTATATCCTGGTTCAAACCTAACCTTAGCCTCAAACCTAACCCTAACCCGAGCTTCATATCCATATCCTGGTTCATCCCTAACCTTAGCCTCAACCCTAACCCTAACCCGAGTCATTGATATCCATATCCTGGTTCAACCCTAACCTTAGCCTCAACCCTAACCCTAACCCTAGCTTCATATCCATATCCTGGTTCATCCCTAACCTTAGCCTCAACCCTAACCCTAGCTTCATATCCATATCCTGGTTCAACCCTAACCTTAGCCTCAACCCTAACCCTAACCCGAGCTTCATATCCATATCCTGGTTCATCCCTAACCTTAGCCTCAAACCTAATACTAACCCTAGCTTCATATCCATATCCTGGTTCATCCCTAACCTTAGCCTCAACCCTAACCCTCAGCTTCATATCCATATCCTGGTTCATCCCTAACCTTAGCCTCAAACCTAATCCTAACCCTAGCTTCATATCCATATCCTGGCTCAACCTAACCATTGAGCCTCAATCCTAACCCTAACCCTAGCTTCATATCCATATCCTGGTTCATCCCTAACCTTAGCCACAACCCTAACCCTAGCTTCATTCCATATCCTGGCTCAACCCTAACCTTAGCCTCAAGCCTAATCCTAACCCTAGCTTCATATCCATATCCTGGTCTTGAACCCTAACTTTAGCCTCAAACCTAATCCTAACCCTAGCTTCATATCCATATCCTGGTTCAACCCTAACCTTAGCCTCAATCATAATCCTAACCCCTAGCTTCATATCCATATCCTGGTTCAACCCTAACCTTAGCCTCAACCCTAACCCTAACCCTAGCTTCATATCCATATCCTGGTTCATCCCTAACCTTAGCCTCAACCCTAACCCTAACCCTAGCTTCATATCCATATCCTGGTTCATCCCTAACCTTAGCCTCAACCCTAACCCTAACCCTAGCTTCATATCCATATCCTGGTTCAACCCTAACCTTAGCCTCAACCCTAAACCTAACCTGAGCTTCATATCCATCTATCCTGGTTCAACCCTAACCTTACCTAACCCTAGCTTCATATCCATATCCTGGTTCATCCCTAACCTGGTAGCCTCAATCCTAACCCTAGCTTCATATCCATATCCTGGCTCAACCCTAACCTTAGCCTCAAACCTAATCCTAACCCTAGCTTCATATCCATATCCTGGCTCAACCCAAACCTTAGCCTCAATCCTAACCCTAACCCTAGCTTCATATCCATATCCTGGTTCATCCCTAACCTTAGCCTCAATCCCATAACCCTAACCTGAGCTTCATATCCATATCCTGGTTCAACCCTAACCTTAGCCTCAACCCTAACCCTAACCTGAGCTTCATATCCATATCCTGGTTCAACCCATAACCTTAGCCTCAATCCTAACCCTAACCCTAGCTTCATATCCATATCCTGGTTCATCCCTAACCTTAGCCTCAACCCTAACCCTAACCCCTGAGCTTCATATCCATATCCTGGTTCATCCCTAACCTTAGCCTCAACCCCTAACCCTAACCCAAGCTTCATATCCATATCCTGGTTCAACCCTAACCTTAGCCTCAACCCCTAACCCTAACCCCCTGAGCTTCATATCCATATCCTGGTTCATCCCTAACCTTAGCCTCAACCCTAACCCTAACCCGAGATTCATATACCCTGGTCAGTTATATGGTAGTTAATACCCTATATCCTGGTTCAAACCTAACCTTAGCCTCAACCCTAACCCCTAACCCGGCTTCATATCCATAGTCCTGGTTCAACCCTAACCTTAGCCTCAACCCTAACCCTAACCCTAGCTTCATATCCATATCCTGGTTCATCCCTAACCTTAGCCTCAACCCTAACTAACCTAGTCATTCAGTTATCCATATCCTGGTTCAACCCTAACCTTAGCCTCAACCCTAACCCCTAGCTTCATATCCATATCCTGGTTCAACCTGGTCATAACCTTAGCCTCAACCCTAACCCTAACCCGAGCTTCATTCCATTTCCTGGTTTATCCCTAACCTTAGCCTCAAACCTAATACTAACCCTAGCTTCATATCCATATCCTGGTTCATCCCTAACCTTAGCCTCAACCCTAACCCTAACCCGAGCTTCATATCCATATCCTGGTTCAACCCTAACCTTACCTAACCCTAGCCCTGGTTCATCCCTAACCTTAGTCTCAACCCTAACCCTAGCTTCATATCCATATCCTGGTTCATCCCTAACCTTAGCCTCAAACCTAATCCATAACCCTAGTTCATATCCATATCCTTGAAGTGCTCAACCCTAACCTTAGCCTCAACCCTAACCCTAACCCTAGCTTCATGTCCATATCCTAGTTCATCCCTAACCTTAGCCTCAATCCTAACCCTAGCTTCATATCCATATCCTGGCTCAACCCTAACCTTAGCCTCAAGCCTAATCCTAACCCTAGCTTCATATCCATATCCTGGTCTCAACCCTAACCTTAGCCTCAAGCCTAATCCTAACCCTAGCTTCATATCCATATCCTGGCTCAACCCTAACTTTTAGCCTCAAACCTAATCCTAACCCTAGCCTCATATCCATATCCTGGTTCAACCCTAACCTTAGCCTCAATCCTAATCCTAACCCTAGCTTCATATCCATATCCTGGTTCAACCCTAACCTTAGCCTCAACCCTAACCCTAACCCTAGCTTAATATCCATATCCTGGTTCATCCCTAACCTTAGCCTCAACCCTAACCCTAACCCGAGCTTCATATCCATATCCTGGTTCAACCCTAACCTTAGCCTCAACCCTAACCCTAACCTGAGCTTCATATCCATATCCTGGTTCATCCCTAACCTTAGCCTCAACCTAACCCTAACCCTAGCTTCATATCCATATCCTGGTTCAACCCGTAACCTTAGCCTCAACCCTAACCCTAACCCGAGCTTCATATCCATATCCTGGTTCATCCCTAACCTTAGCCTCAAACCTAACCTAACCCACAGCTTCATATCCATATCCTGGTTCATCCCTAACCTTAGCCTCAACCCTAACCCTAGCTTCATATCCATATCCTGGTTCATCCCTAACCTTAGCCTCAAACCTAATCTTAACCTAGCTTCATATCCATATCCTGGCTCAACCCTAACCTTAGCCTCAACCCTAACCCTAACCCTAGCTTCATATCCATATCCTGGTTCATCCCTAACCTTAGCCTCAACCCTAACCCTAGCTTCAAATATCCATATCCTGGCTCAACCCTAACCTTAGCCTCAAGACTAATCCTAACCCTAGCTTCATATCCATATCCTGGCTCAACCCTAACCTTAGCCTCAAACCTAATCCTAACCCTAGCTTCATATCCATATCCTGGTTCAACCCTAACCTTAGCCTCAATCCTAATCCTAACCCTAGCTTCATATCCATATCCTGGTTCAACCCTAACCTTAGCCTCAACCTAACCTAACCCTAGCTTCATATCCATATCCTGGTTCATCCCTAACCTTAGCCTCAACCCTAACCCTAACCCTAGCTTCATATCCATATCCTGGTTCATCCCTAACCTTAGCCTCAAACCCTAACCCTAACCTAGCTTCATATCCATATCCTGGTTCAACCCTAACCTTAGCCTCAACCCTAACCCTAACCTGAGCTTCATATCCATATCCTGGTTCAACCCTAACCTTAGCCTAACCCCTAGCTTCATATCCATATCCTGGTTCATCCCTAACCTTAGCCTCAACCTAACGCTAACCTAATATCCATATCCTGGTTCAACCTAACCTTAGCCTCAATCCTAACCTAACCCTAGCTTCATATCCATATCCTGGTTCATCCCTAACCTTAGCCTCAACCCTAACCCTAGCTTCATATCCATATCCTGGTTCAACCCTAACCTTAGCCTCAATCCTAATCCTAACCCTAGCTTCATATCCATATCCTGGTTCAACCCTAACCTTAGCCTCAACCCTAACCCCTAACCCGAGCTTCATATCCATATCCTGGTTCAACCTAACCTTAGCCTCAAACCTAACCCTAACCTGAGCTTCATATCCATATCCTGGTTCAACCCTAACCTTAGCCTCAAACCTAACCCTAACCCGAGCTTCATATCCATATCCTGGTTCAAACCTAACCTTAGCCTCAAACCTAACCCTAACCCGAGCTTCATATCCATATCCTGGTTCATCCCTAACCTTAGCCTCAACCCTAACCCTAACCCGAGCTTCATATCCATATCCTGGTTCAACCCTAACCTTAGCCTCAACCCTAACCCTAACCCGAGCTTCATATCCATATCCTGGTTCATCCCTAACCTTAGCCTCAACCCTAACCCTAACCCGAGATTCATATCTATATCCTGGTTCAAACCTAACCTTAGCCTCAAACCTAACCCTAACCCTAGCTTCATATCCATATCCTGGTTCATCCCTAACCTTAGCCTCAACCCTAACCCTAACCCTAGCTTCATATCCATATCCTGGTTCAACCCTAACCTTAGCCTCAACCCTAACCCTAACCCTAGCTTCATATCCATATCCTGGTTCATCCCTAACCTTAGCCTCAACCCTAACCCTAACCCTAGCTTCATATCCATATCCTGGTTCAACCCTAACCTTAGCCTCAACCCTAACCTAACCCTAGCTTCATATCCATATCCTGGTTCATCCCTAACCTTAGCCTCAAACCTAACCTAACCCTAGCTTCATATCCATATCCTGGTTCATCCCTAACCTTAGCCTCAACCCTAACCCTAGCTTCATATCCATATCCTGGTTCATCCCTAACCTTAGCCTCAACCTAATCCTAACCCTAGCTTCATATCCATATCCTGGTTCAACCCTAACCTTAGCCTCAACCTAACCCTAACCCTAGCTTCATATCCATATCCTGGTTCATCCCTAACCTTAGCCTCAATCCTAACCCTAGCTTCATCCATATCCTGGCTCAACCCTAACCTTAGCCTCAAGCCTAATCCTAACCCTAGCTTCATATCCATATCCTGGCTCAACCCTAACTTTAGCCTCAAACCTAATCCTAACCCTAGCTTCATATCCATATCCTGGTTCAACCCTAACCTTAGCCTCAAACCTAATCCTAACCCTAGCTTCATCCATATCCTGGTTCAACCCTAACCTTAGCCTCAACCCTAACCCTAACCCTAGCTTCATATCCATATCCTGGTTCAACCCTAACCTTAGCCTCAACCTAACCCTAACCCTAGCTTCTATATCCTGGTTCATCCCTAACCTTAGCCTCAACCCTAACCCTAACCCTAGCTTCATATCCATATCCTGGTTCATCCCTAACCTTAGCCTCAACCCCTAACCCTAACCTGAGCTTCATATCCATATCCTGGTTCAACCCTAACCTTACCTAACCCTAGCTTCATATCCATATCCTGGTTCATCCCTAACCCCTAATCCTAACCTAGCTTCATATCCATATCCTGGCTCAACCCTAACCTTAGCCTCAAACCTAATCCTAACCCTAGCTTCATATCCATATCCTGGCTCAACCCTAACCTTAGCCTCAATCCTAACCCTAACCCTAGCTTCATATCCATATCCTGGTTCATCCCTAACCTTAGCCTCAACCCTAACCCTAACCTGAGCTTCATATCCATATCCTGGTTCAACCCTAACCTTAGCCTCAACCCTAACCCTAACCTGAGCTTCATATCCATATCCTGGTTCAACCCTAACCTTAGCCTCAATCCTAACCCTAACCCTAGCTTCATATCCATATCCTGGTTCATCCCTAACCTTAGCCTCAACCCTAACCCTAACCCGAGCTTCATATCCATATCCTGGTTCATCCCTAACCTTAGCCTCAACCCTAACCCTAACCCAAGCTTCATATCCATATCCTGGTTCAACCCTAACCTTAGCCTCAACCCTAACCCTAACCTGAGCTTCATATCCATATCCTGGTTCAACCCTAACCTTAGCCTCAAACCTATCCCTAACCCGAGCTTCATATCCATATCCTGGTTCAAACCTAACCTTAGCCTCAAACCTAACCCTAACCTGAGCTTCATATCCATATCCTGGTTCATCCCTAACCTTAGCCTCAACCCTAACCCTAACCCGAGCTTCATATCCATATCCTGGTTCAACCCTAACCTTAGCCTCAACCCTAACCCTAACCCTAGCTTCATATCCATATCCTGGTTCATCCCTAACCTTAGCCTCAACCCTAACCCTAACCCGAGATTCATATCTATATCCTGGTTCAAACCTAACCTTAGCCTCAAACCTAACCCTAACCCGAGCTTCATATCCATATCCTGGTTCATCCCTAACCTTAGCCTCAACCCTAACCCTAACCCGAGCTTCATATCCATATCCTGGTTCAACCCTAACCTTAGCCTCAACCCTAACCCTAACCCTAGCTTCATATCCATATCCTGGTTCATCCCTAACCTTAGCCTCAACCCTAACCCTAGCTTCATATCCATATCCTGGTTCAACCCTAACCTTAGCCTCAACCCTAACCCTAGCTTCATATCCATATCCTGGTTCAACCCTAACCTTAGCCTCAACCCTAACCCTAACCCGAGCTTCATATCCATTTCCTGGTTCATCCCTAACCTTAGCCTCAAACCTAATACTAACCCTAGCTTCATATCCATATCCTGGTTCATCCCTAACCTTAGCCTCAACCCTAACCCTAACCCGAGCTTCATATCCATATCCTGGTTCAACCCTAACCTTACCTAACCCTAGCTTCATATCCATATCCTGGTTCATCCCTAACCTTAGTCTCAACCCTAACCCTAGCTTCATATCCATATCCTGGTTCATCCCTAACCTTAGCCTCAAACCTAATCTTAACCCTAGCTTCATATCCATATCCTGGCTCAACCCTAACCTTAGCCTCAACCCTAACCCTAACCCTAGCTTCATATCCATATCCTAGTTCATCCCTAACCTTAGCCTCAATCCTAACCCTAGCTTCATATCCATATCCTGGCTCAACCCTAACCTTAGCCTCAAGCCTAATCCTAACCCTAGCTTCATATCCATATCCTGGCTCAACCCTAACCTTAGCCTCAAGCCTAATCCTAACCCTAGCTTCATATCCATATCCTGGCTCAACCCTAACTTTAGCCTCAAACCTAATCCTAACCCTAGCCTCATATCCATATCCTGGTTCAACCCTAACCTTAGCCTCAATCCTAATCCTAACCCTAGCTTCATATCCATATCCTGGTTCAACCCTAACCTTAGCCTCAACCCTAACCCTAACCCTAGCTTCATATCCATATCCTGGTTCATCCCTAACCTTAGCCTCAACCCTAATCCTAACCCTAGCTTCATATCCATATCCTGGTTCATCCCTAACCTTAGCCTCAACCCTAACCCTAACCCTAGCTTCATATCCATATCCTGGTTCAACCCTAACCTTAGCCTCAACCCTAACCCTAACCTGAGCTTCATATCCATATCCTGGTTCAACCCTAACCTTACCTAACCCTAGCTTCATATCCATATCCTGGTTCATCCCTAACCTTAGCCTCAACCCTAACCCTAGCTTCATATCCATATCCTGGCTCAACCCTAACCTTAGCCTCAATCCTAATCCTAACCCTAGCTTCATATCCATATCCTGGCTCAACCCTAACCTTAGCCTCAAGCCTAATCCTAACCCTAGCTTCATATCCATATCCTGGCTCAACCCTAACCTTAGCCTCAAGCCTAATCCTAACCCTAGCTTCATATCCATATCCTGGCTCAACCCTAACCTTAGCCTCAAGCCTAATCCTAACCCTAGCTTCATATCCATATCCTGGCTCAACCCTAACCTTAGCCTCAACCCTAACCCTAACCCGAGATTCATATCTATATCCTGGTTCAAACCTAACCTTAGCCTCAAACCTAACCCTAACCCGAGCTTCATATCCATATCCTGGTTCATCCCTAACCTTAGCCTCAACCCTAACCCTAACCCGAGCTTCATATCCATATCCTGGTTCAACCCTAACCTTAGCCTCAACCCTAACCCTAACCCTAGCTTCATATCCATATCCTGGTTCATCCCTAACCTTAGCCTCAACCCTAACCCTAGCTTCATATCCATATCCTGGTTCAACCCTAACCTTAGCCTCAACCCTAACCCTAGCTTCATATCCATATCCTGGTTCAACCCTAACCTTAGCCTCAACCCTAACCCTAACCCGAGCTTCATATCCATTTCCTGGTTCATCCCTAACCTTAGCCTCAAACCTAATACTAACCCTAGCTTCATATCCATATCCTGGTTCATCCCTAACCTTAGCCTCAACCCTAACCCTAACCCGAGCTTCATATCCATATCCTGGTTCAACCCTAACCTTACCTAACCCTAGCTTCATATCCATATCCTGGTTCATCCCTAACCTTAGTCTCAACCCTAACCCTAGCTTCATATCCATATCCTGGTTCATCCCTAACCTTAGCCTCAAACCTAATCTTAACCCTAGCTTCATATCCATATCCTGGCTCAACCCTAACCTTAGCCTCAACCCTAACCCTAACCCTAGCTTCATATCCATATCCTAGTTCATCCCTAACCTTAGCCTCAATCCTAACCCTAGCTTCATATCCATATCCTGGCTCAACCCTAACCTTAGCCTCAAGCCTAATCCTAACCCTAGCTTCATATCCATATCCTGGCTCAACCCTAACCTTAGCCTCAAGCCTAATCCTAACCCTAGCTTCATATCCATATCCTGGCTCAACCCTAACTTTAGCCTCAAACCTAATCCTAACCCTAGCCTCATATCCATATCCTGGTTCAACCCTAACCTTAGCCTCAATCCTAATCCTAACCCTAGCTTCATATCCATATCCTGGTTCAACCCTAACCTTAGCCTCAACCCTAACCCTAACCCTAGCTTCATATCCATATCCTGGTTCATCCCTAACCTTAGCCTCAACCCTAATCCTAACCCTAGCTTCATATCCATATCCTGGTTCATCCCTAACCTTAGCCTCAACCCTAACCCTAACCCTAGCTTCATATCCATATCCTGGTTCAACCCTAACCTTAGCCTCAACCCTAACCCTAACCTGAGCTTCATATCCATATCCTGGTTCAACCCTAACCTTACCTAACCCTAGCTTCATATCCATATCCTGGTTCATCCCTAACCTTAGCCTCAACCCTAACCCTAGCTTCATATCCATATCCTGGCTCAACCCTAACCTTAGCCTCAATCCTAATCCTAACCCTAGCTTCATATCCATATCCTGGCTCAACCCTAACCTTAGCCTCAAGCCTAATCCTAACCCTAGCTTCATATCCATATCCTGGCTCAACCCTAACCTTAGCCTCAAGCCTAATCCTAACCCTAGCTTCATATCCATATCCTGGCTCAACCCTAACCTTAGCCTCAAGCCTAATCCTAACCCTAGCTTCATATCCATATCCTGGCTCAACCCTAACCTTAGCCTCAACCCTAACCCTAACCCTAGCTTCATATCCATATCCTGGTTCATCCCTAACCTTAGCCTCAACCCTAACCCTAACCTGAGCTTCATATCCATATCCTGGTTCAACCCTAACCTTAGCCTCAACCCTAACCCTAACCCTAGCTTCATATCCATATCCTGGCTCAACCCTAACCTTAGCCTCAACCCTAACCCTAGCTCTAACTGGTCATTTTATCCCTTGTGATAAACAACATTTATATTCCTGTGCTTAATTGCTTCTGGCTTTCTTTGCACATAACTGAAAGTTGAGCTCCTCTTAGCGATATGAATTGAATCTAGCCCTTACTGTAGGTCGTGTCTGTGATGAGATGGTTGAATGAGTGATACGTCACCAGACAATTACCTAAAATAGCTCACCAATCTTTTTGTTACCGCGATCTTTCAGTGAACCTAAACTATCACCACAGGGGAACAACAAATACAAGGACTGAGAAAAAGATCATCGAAAATCACCTTAGGTTGCCATGGTTATACTGTACTTTTTAAATGGTGGATTAACTATCCCAGAGACTACACTCCATATTACCACTCCCATATATCAAATTAATTTGTCTGAATCCACCCATTAAGACATGTGGTTGAGTGGATACCATATATATTTCAGTGTTGGGGTAATGATAATGATGGTGTTATTAATGTGTGGTATGCAATTGAATAGAAAATACCTGCATGCATACAAGCACAATGGGAAAGGAAATGATGCAAAATGCCAACAAAACAAGTATCCAGTTCCACAGTATAATCAGATAAATAGTTTAGATTCTGTTTAATTCACCTCCTACATTTTGTTTTGCTAAGTATACTGTTTGGCAACAGAATATCGTACCCAGAGAAGCATCAGAATTAAAGCAACATATTTTCTCCGAATCATAGACTGTTTCAGGATCAGTCTGTGGAGTGTTTGCACCACTGTCTGTTGTTTCCACTATTCCAGCTTGTCCAGTGTGATGTAAGACTTTGGTCCCTCAACACCATGGTAGCCTATAGTTTTCATGTCATGGTTCAGGAAGAGTCTTACAGTGTTTAGTCAAATCAAATCAAATGTTATTTATCACAACAGGTGTACACCTAACAGTGAAATGCTTACTTACACGCCCTTAACCAACAATGCCGTTTTAAGAAAATGGAGTTAAGAAAATATTTACTAAGTAAACTAAAGTAAAAAATCCAAAAAGTAGCACAATAAAATAACAATAATGAGGCTATATACAGGGGGTACAGGTACCGAGTCAATGTGCAGGGGTCCAGGTTAGTTAAGGTCATTTGTAGGTAGGGGTAAAATGACTATGCATAGATAATAAACAGTGTTGTGTCTTTGGCTATGTCAGATTAAGTGATATGACATGCTATTCTATAAAATAATTTCTCCGTAATTAATATTACCTGATTGAGCTAATCATGTAAATGTAATTAATTAGAGAGTCGGGCACCACAAAATAATATTTATAGAGCTGTTATCTTCCGAATAAACTCTTAAAGACCTAGTAATATTTTACATCAATAGCAGTCAATATCAATCGTCATCTTAATTCAGTCTCATCTGAAAGTTGTAAATTCTTGGTTATCTGCACGAACCCTGGCTAACAATTTGAATCAGCAATACAAAAGTGGGTTTCATTATTTATTTACTAAATACCTAACTAATCACACAGAATTACACATAATTAAATCATAACTTGATTACAAATGACATCATAAAGGAAAACGGCCCTAGCGGGCGAAACAGATATGACAGCTTGTTACACAAAGGGGCTGGGTTTGAGTGAAAGAGCGGGAAGACTGAGGAACAAAGGGAAGAAGCTGTGCTATCGTAAATACAGTATCTTATGCATTCTAAATTACTGGCCATTTGGAAAAGCAAAATGCAATAAATAATTACTCTGAGCTGCGCTTTGGTAGGTTGGTGGTAGATGGAAGGCCGTGTTGCCCAACCGAGTCCTTTGAAGAATGTCTCTGGTTGTCAATTGGATACGTTGTAGTAACGTCGTTGGGTGATAGACGGGATACTCTGTCTGTTCTTTCCTTGCCCTCGTTTGCATCTGCTGTTGCTCACTCAACAGCTAGGAGGTATCACTTCTGTTGTGAATAAGAGTTCAAAGTTCATACCATTCGCAACCAAAGCTCACGCTGATGTTGGCTTCATTTTGTAGTTATTAACTGAACCATTCTGACATAGGACCGTCGTCCTCACGTCCTCGGAACAGGAGGTTATATTGTCGTCAAGGGCTTATATAGGAAGGGAGAGGAGGGCGTGTTTGAAAAGTTTTATAGCCCATGTTCCTTCACAGGGGCGGACCACTGATTGAGCAGAGGCCAATCTTATGAAAACCCAAATCTCACATTTTAGAAGATAAATTCACATTTTATCCCATCACGAATAATTTCATATTCAAACATTTAAATTGAACAACAATTCCATGTGAATCCGATAACTCTGATGTGTAGACTTTTCACTGTAGAGTTTATGTCATCTTATCATTGATGAGAATGTCTCAGATGACAACCGAACTGACAACATATTCATTAAGTACCACCGCATAAACTCAATTGATCGGATTACCAGAATATAGTTCATTTCCCCCCACCTTCTGATGTTCCCAGAATCTCTATGTTAACCAAGGGTTCTGCAAATGTATCCTCAGTAGGGTAGAGAGAGGAAAAAGGGGGGAAGAGGTATTTATGACTGTCATAAACCTAACCCCCAGGCCAACGTCATGACAACAGCGAGTAGCATCAGTGTGAAAACAAAGGTGGGGGGGTCAATGCAAATAGTCTGGGTGGCCATTTGATTCATTGTTCAGCAATCTTATGGCTTGGGGGTAGAAGATGTTAAGAAGCCTTTTGGACCTAGAGTTGGCACTCTGCTACCATTTCTCTTGCGGTAGTCTGGGCGGCCAGGTCACAGTTGTAAATGAGAACTTGTTCTCAACTGGCCTACCTGGTTAAATAAAGGTGAAAAAATAAATAAAAGTACAGTCTCAGACTTGGGTGATTGGAGTCTTTGACAATTTGTTGGGCTTTCCTCTGACACCGCCCAGTATATACGTCCTGGATGTCAGGAAGCTTGGCCCCAGTAATGTATTGGGCCATACGCACACCCTCTGTAGCGCCTTGCGGTCGGATACAGAGCAGTTGCCATACCAGGCAATGCTGCAACCAGTCAGGTTGCTCTCGATGGTGCAGCTGTAGAACGTTTTGAGGATCTGGGGATCCATGACAAATCTTTTCAGTCTCCTGAGGGGGAAAAGGCGTTGTCGTGCCCTCTTCCCAACTTTCTTGGTGTGTTTGGACCATGATAGTTTGTTGGTGATGTGCACACCAAGGAACTTGAAACACTCGACCCACTCCACTACAGCCCAAACGATGTGAATGGGGGCATGTTTGGCCCCCCTTTTCCTGTAGTCCACGATCATCTCCTTTGTCTTGCTCACGTAGAGGGAGAGGATGTTGTCCTGGCAGCACACTGTCAAGTCTCAGAACTCCTCCCTATAGGCTGCCTCGTCGTTGTCAGTGACCAGGCCTACTACCGTTGTGTCGTCAGCAAACTTAATGATGGTGTTTGGAGTGGTGCTTGGCCACACAGTCGTGGGTGAACAGGGAGTACAGGACGGGACTAAGCATGCACCCCTGAGGGGCCCAGTGTTGAAGATCAGCGTGGCAGATGTGTTGTTACCTTAGTCTTATTCCTGTATTGACGCTTTGCCTGTTTGATGGTTTGTCT
This sequence comes from Oncorhynchus nerka, assembly GCF_034236695.1. Lineage (NCBI taxonomy): Eukaryota > Metazoa > Chordata > Actinopteri > Salmoniformes > Salmonidae > Oncorhynchus > Oncorhynchus nerka. The sequence continues at coordinate 12,753,900 of NC_088397.1, forward strand.
GAGGGCATCGTGGGATTACTTATAAGTGTCCGGATTCGTGTCCCGCTTCTTGAAAGTGGCAGCTCTAGCCTTTAGCTCAGTGCGGATGTTGCCTGTAATCCATGGCTTCTGGTTGGGATATGTACGAACGGTCAATGTGGGGAAGACATCGTCGATGCACTTACTGTGACTGAGGTGGTATACTCCTCAATGCCATTGGATGAATTCCAGAGCATATTCCAGTCTGAAACAGCATAGCATCTGTCCTGTAGCGTAGCATCTGCGTCATCTGACCACTTCCGTATTGAGTAAGTCACTGGTACTTCCTGCTTTAGTTTTTGCTTGTAAACAGGAATCAGGAGGATATAATTATGGTCAGATTTTCCAAATGGAAGGTGAGGGAGAGCTTTGTGCGCGTATCTGTGTGTGGAGTAAAGGTGTAGTGTTTTTTTTCTCTGGTTGCACATGTGACATGCTGGTCGAAATTAGGTAAAACTGATTTTAGTTTGCCTGCATTAAAGTCCCCGGCCACTAGGAGGGTCGCTTCTAGATGAGCATTTTCTTGTTTTCTTATGGCCTTATACAGCTCGTTGAGTGCGGTCTTAGTGCCAGCGTTGCTTTGTGGTGGTAAAAAGACGGCCACGGAAAATATAGATGCAAACTCTCTTGGTAATAGTGTGATCTACAGCTTATCATGAGGTACTCTATCTCAGGCGAGAAATACCTCGAGACCTTAATATTAGACATCGCGCACCAGCTGTTATTGACAAATAGACACACCCCCACCCCTCATCTTACCAGGCGTAGCTCTTCTGTCCTGCCAATGCACGGAAAACCCAGCCAACTGTATATTATCCATGTTGTAGTTCAGCCACAACTCGGTGAAACATAAAATATTACCGTTTTTAATGTCCCGTTGGTAGGATATTGTCGAATGGAGCTCATCCAGTTTATTCTCCAGTGATTGCACGTTGGCCAATAGAACGGATGGTAGAGGCGGGTTACCCACTCACACACAAATTCTCACAAGGCACCCTGATCTGCGCCCCCTGTATCTCCTTCTTTTCTTCATGGGGATTTGGGCCTTGTCCAGGAGCAGCATTATATCCTCCGCGTCAGACTCACTAAAGAACAAATATTTGTCCAGTTCGAGGTGAGTAATCGCTGTTCTGATATCCAGAAGCTCTTTTCAGCCATAAGAGACGGTAGCATCAACATTATGGGCAGAATAAGTTACAAACAACGCGAAAAAACACAGAAAATAGCACAGTTGGGTAGTTCCCAGTCATATCTCACTAGATACCAAAGCAAGGACGCGCATTCAGACACATACCAGTATTCAGTAAAATAATTTAAGGCCAGTTATCTGATCAACCTTACCCCACAGTCAGCTGAAAAATGTCTGTGATGAGAAGAGAATGAATAGGAACGATGCCCATCCATGTTTTAGCACCAGGATGCTGTTTGCTTTGGCAGTCTGACAGACAGACTGTGGAATGCAGAATGCTGTGTTTTCTCTGGGCCATTTCCATCATATAAAGAAAGACTACAAGATACAGCCCATCTCCAGGGTGTAGTGTCATGACAACGCTGCCTCGAAGCATTCAGTAAATAGAGGTGTCATTTGTCAATCTGAGTTACACCATCACAAAACAGATATCATGTTTGAGATATCATTTGTCTCTATGTGACAGGAAGCCACAATGGAAGTTGGACCCCAGTTCAATTCCACATCATAATGTCGCTTTCCCCGGGTCTATGAGTGACCCTGGTGAGTGACAGGGTTCAGGACCCCCAAACAAACACGCTAAAACACACACACACACTGCCGTCAGCTGGCCTTGTGTGCTCAACGGCCCCTGGCTCTAAATAAATGAGCCACTGAGTTCATCACACTACAGAGGCGCTCAGACAGGATGAGGAAGCTAAGACCATTTGATGCATTTGCCTATAATATCTCATGATTCACTGCAGCTGTCTCCTCCCTTGTAGATCTTTAATTCCTCTTTTTGTCCATTTAATAAGGGATACACTCATTCACACATCTTCAGTAGTAAGACTCGTGCAGGTGTGCTGGAGACATTCCCAAAAACAGATTGCTAGCCTAAGTTGAACCTTTTTATTGAAAATGAAGTCACTGTTTCGGTCTAATCAGCATGAAAGGCTTTAACAGAGATTGGTAGACCAAAACATAACTCAAATAATTGTATACCATACACGTACATTAGCAAATGCTTTCCAACAGATGTTCAATAGGACCTGTTTAGATTTTCTTTGTGTTATGGTTATCGTACTTTCCCAGCGGTGAGGTTTCTCTATCTTATACGTGTCATGCGATAGATGGGAGTCCTACGGTAATTACTACTAACCATTCATAAAAACAAAAACAAAAGAGAGCAGCGAGGCAGAACTAAGACAAACCGCTGGCCAGCCAAGGTTTCGTGAACATGGCATGTTACTTAACGATGGCGTGCTTCGTTTGCCAACACTGACATGCCCACATTTCACAGGCTCATCCATCAAACTAAACTCTACCCTTTAAAGTGAACAAGTGAAGGGAGAAATATTAAGTGCATCTCTCCCTTCTTCTTCACAGAGGGCACGCCAAAACATACATAACTGTTTACGATTTACAAGAATAGGAGCATGATTATTTTGAGGGAGCTGAAGTAGTAGGCCTACTGGAACAACCAGTAAAAGACATCTGGCATCAGCCAATGAGAGCTCTTAAACACTGTCGTCCTGGAGACGTTTAGTCTAGGGCTCCATGCTGGGAGGGGAGGTCAGTGAAGCATGTCGTGAGGTTTGACCCCAATGGCATTTCCTATTGGCCCATGTCAGGATTCTGGAATGTGTGGAGCCGGTGCCCTCTTTGTTTCACACCTGCTCTCGGTTAACATGACCTCTGTGGATCTAAAGGTTAACTGCACGCCCCTTTCTTAAATAGTTATGTGGTTTTTAGAGCAAGTGGCTTGTTTTGGGTGTGTGGGTGTGTACATTGTAAGATGCATTCTGGGTAAGAGCGCATACTATGACTAAAATGTAAATGTAAGATCGCCTTTTTTCAGTTCTACAACAGTGTTATATTTCCTTGTTATGCATTACGAATGTACATTTAGGGATTCATGCCTAAATAAAGGCTGATATAAGGAGCTATGAGCTGTTATGAATGCTTATAACAGGTCTTAGAATACATTATGATCTGATGGAAGGCTATGTAATGGTTTATTGGGGGATCATTGGAATGATGTGATTGGTTTAGATCCAGCTCATACACCCTTGACGTATGTTTCTGGAACTAGTTGAAGGAACCCCGTGACAGTCAATCATGCCTGATGATTTAAAGTCTTAGTTGAAAGAACTCCGTGACAGTCAATCACGCCTGATGATGTTCAGTCCTAGTTGAAGGAACCCCGAGACAGTCAATCATGCCTGATGATTTTCAGTCCTAGTTGAAAGAACCCCGTGACAGTCAATCATGCCTGATGATTTTCAGTCCTAGTTGAAAGAACCCTGTGACAGTCAATCATGCCTGATGATTTTCAGTCCTAGTTGAAAGAACCCCGTGACAGTCAATCATGCCTGATGATTTTCAGTCCTAGTTGAACGAACCCTGTGACAGTCAATCATGCCTAATGATTTTCAGTCCTAGTTGAAAGAACCCCGTGACAGTCAATCATGCCTGATGATTTTCAGTCCTAGTTGAAGGAACCCCGTGACAGTCACTCATGCCTGATGATTTTCAGTCCTAGTTGAAGGAACCCCGTGACAGTCAATCATGCCTGATGATTTGCAGTCCTAGTTGAACGAACCCCGTGACAGTCAATCATGCCTGATGATTTTCAGTCCTAGTTGAAAGAACCCCGTGACAGTCAATCATGCCTGATGATTTTCAGTCCTAGTTGAAGGAACCCCGTGACAGTCACTCATGCCTGATGATTTTCAGTCCTAGTTGAAGGAACCCCGTGACAGTCAATCATGCCTGATGATTTGCAGTCCTAGTTGAAGGAACCCCGTGACAGTCAATTATGCCTGATGATTTTCAGTCCTAGTTGAAGGAACCCCGTGACAGTCAATCATGCCTGATGATTTTCAGTCCTAGTTGAAGGAACCCCGTGACAGTCAATCATGCCTGATGATTTGCAGTCCTAGTTGAAAGAACCCCGTGACAGTCAATCATGCCTGATGATTTTCAGTCCTAGTTGAAAGGGTTACAGTGCTGATAAAACTCAAACACAGATTGAGTAAGGAATGTCTGTCATGTAAAACAGGGTTTGTTTTTAGAAGATATTTCTATTGAGGCTTTTCCCTGGCAGTCGTTTCCCAGTCTGCATCAGAAGGAACTTACCAGGGAAGGATTGTTTCAATTAAATTGAAATTTAACTTAAGTAAATATCATCACAGCGATTTAATCTTGGAACACTGACGTACCCTTTATTTACTGATTAATGGTACATATTATCGGAACTCTGGGACATGGTTCTATTTTGATATGTCACGTCTCACTCTCACAGCATATTTAGCTCTTTCACCAATATACATTTAGGTTTCCGCTCTCAGAGAGAAGACTGTAAATGTGAACTCCTTTTCTGGCCAAAGCTGTGTGGGCGATCTTAGTCGGACTACCAAATTCACCTTGTACATAACACAAACTGCTCATGCTAAAAGCAACAATGAAAATGGAGACCTAACTCATCAACATGCCAATACTGCATACTTTTGAGGTCAGGGGTCAAGGGATGTTCACTTCTGTGAGTATAGATTACTTGTCGTCATGGTGACATATTATGGCATTCCTGCACGCCATAGCTCGAGGTGATTGGAAATGCAAGAAGGTATGAAGAGGTCCATTTCTCAGTCTCAGATGGGTAGTCTTTGTCCCAAGTCTATTCTCTTCTTTTGATTCCATTCAGACTTCGACATGCTTTGGAAACTCTATCCAGCATTGGATGACAGGGGATGACAAGGGATGACAAGGGATGACAAGGCAATATAAAAGATATCCAGCTTTCATGTCAAAAGAGATATATTTTATTAACTTCCATTTCCCCCAATAATGACTTAATGTTGTTTGTTCTGTAGGCTACATTCAGTTAGTTCTGTAGGCTATATCGAGTTAGTTATGTAGGCTATATCGAGTTAGTTATGTAGGCTATATTCAGTTAGTTATGTAGGCTATATTCAGTTAGTTATGTAGGCTATATCCAGTTAGTTATGTAGACTACATCCAGTTAGTTCTGTAGGCTATATTCAGTTATTTATGTAGGCTATATTCAGTTAGTTATGTAGGCTATATTCAGTTAGTTATGTAGGCTATATCCAGTTAGTTATGTAGGCTACATTCAGTTAGTTATGTAGGCTATATCCAGTTAGTTATGAGGCTATATTCAGTTAGTTATGTAGGCTATTTTCAGTTAGTTATGTAGGCTATATCTAGTTAGTTATGTAGGCTACATCCAGTTAGTTATAATTATGTAGGCTATATTCAGTTAGTTATGTCAACTATATTCAGTTAGTTATGTAGGCTATATTCAGCTGGTTATATAGGCTATATTCAGTTAGTTATGTAGGCTATATTCAGTTATTTATGTAGGCTATATCCAGTTAGTTATGTAGGCTATATCCAGTTAGTTATGTAGGCTATATCCAGTTAGTTATGTAGACTATATCCAGTTAGTTATTTAGGGTTTATTCAGTTAGTTATTTAGGGTATATTCAGTTAGTTATGTAGGCTATATTCAGTTATTTATGTAGGCTATATCCAGTTAGTTATGTAGGCTATATCCAGTTAGTTATGTAGGCTATATCTAGTTAGTTAAGTAGGCTATATTCAGTTAGTTATGTAGGCTATATTCAGTTAGTTATGTAGGCTATATTCAGTTAGTTATGTAGGCTACACCCATTTAGTTATGTAGGCTATATTCAGTTAGTTATGTAGGCTATATCCAGTTAGTTATTTAGGGTATATTCAGTTAGTTATGTAGGCTATATTCAGTTAGTTATGTAGGCTATATTCAGTTAGTTATGTAGGCTATATCCAGTTAGTTATGTAGGCTACACCCATTTAGTTATGTAGGCTATTGTCACGCCTTGGTCATTATATTTTGTGTTTTTGGTATATGTTTGGGTAAGCCAGGGTGTGACATGGGTTTATATGTTGTGTTTCGTATTGGGGTTTGTAGTAATTGGTATTGTGTTGATTAGGGGTGTGTCTAGTTAGGCTTGGCTGCCTGAGGCGATTCTCAATTGGAGTCAGCTGCTTATCGTTGTCTCTGATTGGGAACCGTATTTAGGTAGCCTGAGTTCGCGTTGTATTTCGTGGGTGTTTGTCCTGTCTCTGTGTTATAGTCACCAGATAGGCTGTAATTAGTTTCACGTTCCGTTTGATGTTTTGCTTTGTATGTTATTGAGTTATTTCATGTACACATTCTTTCATTAAAGTCATGAGTAACCTACACGCTGCATTTCGGTCCGACTCTCTTTCTACAAACGAAGAACGCCATTACAGCTATATTCAGTTAGTTATGTAGGCTATATCTAGTTAGTTATGTAGGCTACACCCTTTTAGTTATGTAGGCTATATTCAGTTAGTTATGTAGGCTATATCCAGTTAGTTATTTAGGGTATATTCAGTTAGTTATGTAGGCTATATTCAGTTAGTTATGTAGGCTATATTCAGTTAGTTATGTAGGCTATATTCAGCTGGTTATGTAGGCTATATTCAGTTAGTTATGTAGGCTATATCCAGTTAGTTATGTAGGCTATATTCAGTTAGTTATGTAGGCTATATTCAGTTAGTTATGTAGGCTATATTCAGTTAATTATGTAGGCTATATCCAGTTAGTTATGTAGGCTATATCCAGTTAGTTATGTAGGCTATATCCAGTTAGTTATGTAGGCTATATTCAGTTAGTTATGTAGGCTATATTCAGTTAGTTATGTAGGCTACACCCATTTAGTTATGTAGGCTATATTCAGTTAGTTATGTAGGCTATATATAGTTAGTTATGTAGGCTATATTCAGTTAGTTATGTAGGCTATATTCAGTTAGTTATGTAGGCTACACCCTTTTAGTTATGTAGGCTATATTCAGTTAGTTATGCAGGCTATATTCAGTTATTTATGTAGGCTATATTAGGTTAGTTATGTAGGCTATATTCAGTTAGTTATGTAGGCTATATTCAGTTAGTTATGTAGGCTACATCCAGTTAGTTATGTAGGCTATATTCAGTTAGTTACATAGGCTATATTCAGTTAGTTATGTAGGCTATATCCAGTTAGTTATGTAGGCTATATTCAGTTATTTATGTAGGCTATATTCAGTTAGTTATGTAGGCTATATCCAGTTAGCTATGTAGGCTATATTAAACTGGTTATGTAGGCTATATCCAGTTAGTTATGTAGGCTATATTCAGTTAGTTATGTGGCTATATTCAGTTAGTTATGTAGGCTATATCCAGTTAGTTATGTAGGCTATATTCAGCTGGTTATGTAGGCTATATTCAGTTAATTATGTAGGCTATATCCAGTTAGTTATGTAGGCTATATTCAGTTAGTTATGTAGGCTATATTCAGTTAGTTATGTAGGCTATATCCAGTTAGTTATGTAGGCTATATTCAGTTAGTTATGTAGGCTATATTCAGTTAGTTATGTAGGCTATATCCAGTTAGTTATGTAGGCTATATTCAGTTAGTTATGTAGGCTATATTCAGTTAGTTATGTAGGCTATATTCAGTTAGTTATGTAGGCTATATTCAGTTAGTTATTTAGGGTATATTCAGTTAGTTATGTAGGCTATATTCAGTTAGTTATGTAGGCTATATTCAGTTAGTTATTTAGGGTATATTCAGTTATTTATGTAGGCTATATTCAGTTAGTTATGTAGGCTATATCCAGTTAGCTATGTAGGCTATATTCAACTGGTTATGTAGGCTATATCCAGTTAGTTATGTAGGCTATATTCAGTTAGTTATGTGGCTATATTCAGTTAGTTATGTAGGCTATATCCAGTTAGTTATGTAGGCTATATTCAGCTGGTTATGTAGGATATATTCAGTTAGTTATGTAGGCTATATCTAGTTAGTTATGTAGGCTATATCCAGTTAGTTATGTAGGCTATATTCAGCTGGTTATGTAGGCTATATTCAGTTAATTATGTAGGCTATATCCAGTTAGTTATGTAGGCTACACCCTTTTAGTTATGTAGGCTATATTCAGTTAGTTATGTAGGCTATATTCAGTTAGTTATCTAGGCTATATTCAGTTAGTTATGTAGGCTACACCCTTTTAGTTATGTAGGCTATATTCAGTTAGTTATGTAGGCTATATCCAGTTAGTTATGTAGGCTATATTCAGTTAGTTATGTAGGCTATATTCAGTTAGTTATGTAGGCTATATCCAGTTAGTTATGTAGGCTATATTCAGCTGGTTATGTAGGATATATTCAGTTAGTTATGTAGGCTATATCTAGTTAGTTATGTAGGCTATATCCAGTTAGTTATGTAGGCTATATTCAGCTGGTTATGTAGGCTATATTCAGTTAATTATGTAGGCTATATCCAGTTAGTTATGTAGGCTATATTCAGTTAGTTATGTAGGCTATATTCAGTTAGTTATGTAGGCTATATCCAGTTAGTTATGTAGGCTATATTCAGTTAGTTATGTAGGCTATTTCCAGTTAGTTATGTAGGCTATATTCAGTTAGTTATGTAGGCTATATTCAGTTAGTTATGTAGGCTATATTCAGTTAGTTATGTAGGCTATATCCAGTTAGTTATGTAGGCTATATTCAGTTAGTTATGTAGGCTATATTCAGTTAGTTATGTAGGCTATATTCAGTTAGTTATGTAGGCTATATTCAGTTAGTTATGTAGGCTACACCCTTTTAGTTATGTAGGCTATATTCAGTTAGTTATGTAGGCTATATTCAGTTAGTTATGTAGGCTATATTCAGTTAGTTATGTAGGCTATATCCAGTTAGTTATGTAGGCTATATTCAGTTAGTTATGTAGGCTATATTCAGTTAGTTATGTAGGCTACATCCAGTTAGTTATGTAGGCTATATTCAGTTAGTTATATAGGCTATATTCAGTTAGTTATGTAGGCTATATTCAGTTAGTTATGTAGGCTATATCCAGTTAGTTATGTAGGCTATATTCAGTTAGTTATGTAGGCTATATCCAGTTAGTTATGTAGGCTATATTCAGTTAATTATGTAGGCTATATTCAGTTAGTTATGTAGGCTATATTCAGTTAGTTATGTAGGCTATATTCAGTTAGTTATGTAGGCTATATCCAGTTAGTTATGTAGGCTATATTCAGTTAGTTATGTAGGCTATATTCAGTTAGTTATGTAGGCTATATTCAGTTAGTTATTTAGGGTATATTCAGTTAGTTATGTAGGCTATATTCAGTTAGTTATGTAGGCTATATTCAGTTAGTTATGTAGGCTATATTCAGGTAGTTATGTAGGCTACACCCTTTTAGTTATGTAGGCTATATTCAGTTAGTTATGTAGGCTATATTCAGTTAGTTATGTAGGCTACACCCTTTTAGTTATGTAGGCTATATTCAGTTAGTTATGTAGGCTATATTCAGTTATTTATGTAGGCTATATTCAGTTAGTTATGTAGGCTATATTCAGTTAGTTATGTAGGCTATATTCAGTTAGTTATGTAGGCTACATCCAGTTAGTTATGTAGGCTATATTCAGTTAGTTATATAGGCTATATTCAGTTAGTTATGTAGGCTATATTCAGTTAGTTATGTAGGCTATATCCAGTTAGTTATGTAGGCTATATTCAGTTAATTATGTAGGCTATATTCAGTTAGTTATGTAGGCTATATTCAGTTAGTTATGTAGGCTATATTCAGTTAGTTATGTAGGCTATATCCAGTTAGTTATGTAGGCTATATTCAGTTAGTTATGTAGGCTATATTCAGTTAGTTATGTAGGCTATATTCAGTTAGTTATTTAGGGTATATTCAGTTAGTTATGTAGGCTATATTCAGTTAGTTATGTAGGCTATATTCAGTTAGTTATGTAGGCTATATTCAGTTAGTTATGTAGGCTACACCCTTTTAGTTATGTAGGCTATATTCAGTTAGTTATGTAGGCTATATTCAGGTAGTTATGTAGGCTACACCCTTTTAGTTATGTAGGCTATATTCAGTTAGTTATGTAGGCTATATTCAGTTATTTATGTAGGCTATATTCAGTTAGTTATGTAGGCTATATCCAGTTAGTTATGTAGGCTATATTCAGTTAGTTATGTAGGCTACATCCAGTTAGTTATGTAGGCTATATTCAGTTAGTTATATAGGCTATATTCAGTTAGTTATGTAGGCTATATTCAGTTAGTTATGTAGGCTATATCCAGTTAGTTATGTAGGCTATATTCAGTTAGTTATGTAGGCTATATCCAGTTAGTTATGTAGGCTATATTCAGTTAATTATGTAGGCTATATTCAGTTAGTTATGTAGGCTATATTCAGTTAGTTATGTAGGCTATATTCAGTTAGTTATGTAGGCTATATTCAGTTAGTTATGTAGGCTATATCCAGTTAGTTATGTAGGCTATATTCAGTTAGTTATGTAGGCTATATTCAGTTAGTTATGTAGGCTATATTCAGTTAGTTATTTAGGCTATATTCAGTTAGTTATGTAGGCTATATTCAGTTAGTTATGTAGGCTATATTCAGTTAGTTATGTAGGCTATATTCAGTTAGTTATGTAGGCTATATTCAGTTAGTTATGTAGGCTATATTCAGTTAGTTATGTAGGCTATATTCAGTTAGTTATGTAGGCTATATTCAGTTAGTTATGTAGGCTATATCCAGTTAGTTATGGGCTATATTCAGTTAGTTATGTAGGCTATATTCAGTTAGTTATGTAGGCTATATTCAGTTAGTTATGTAGGCTATATTCAGTTAGTTATGTAGGCTATATTCAGTTAGTTATGTAGGCTATATTCAGTTAGTTATGTAGGCTATATTCAGTTAGTTATGTAGGCTATATTCAGTTAGTTATGTAGGCTATATTCAGTTAGTTATGTAGGCTATATTCAGTTAGTTATGTAGGCTATATTCAGTTAGTTATGTAGGCTATATTCAGTTAGTTATGTAGGCTATATTCAGTTAGTTATGTAGGCTATATTCAGTTAGTTATGTAGGCTATATTCAGTTAGTTATGTTAGGGCTATATTCAGTTAGTTATGTAGGCTATATTCAGTTAGTTATGTAGGCTATATTCAGTTAGTTATGTAGGCTATATTCAGTTAGTTATGTAGGCTATATTCAGTTAGTTATGTAGGCTATATTCAGTTAGTTATGTAGGCTATATCAGTTAGTTATGTAGGCTATATTCAGTTAGTTATGTAGGCTATATTCAGTTAATTATGTAGGCTATATTCAGTTAGTTATGTAGGCTATATTCAGTTAGTTATGTAGGCTATATTCAGTTAGTTATGTAGGCTATATTCAGTTAGTTATGTAGGCTATATCCAGTTAGTTATGTAGGCTATATTCAGTTAGTTATGTAGGCTATATCTAGTTAGTTATGTAGGCTATATCCAGTTGGTTATGTAGGCTATATTCAGTTAGTTATGTAGGCTATATTCAGTTAGTTATGTAGGCTATATTCAGTTAGTTATGTAGGCTATATTCAGTTAGTTATGTAGGCTATATTCAGTTAGTTATGTAGGCTATATTCAGTTAATTATGTAGGCTATATCCAGTTAGTTATGTATGCTATATCCAGGTAGTTATGTAGGCTATATTCAGTTAGTTATGTAGGCTATATTCAGTTAGTTATGTAGGCTATATTCAGTTAGTTATGTAGGCTATATCCAGTTAGTTATGTAGGCTATATTCAACTGGTTATGTAGGCTATATCCAGTTAGTTATGTAGGCTATATTCAGTTAGTTATGTGGCTATATTCAGTTAGTTATGTAGGCTATATCCAGTTAGTTATGTAGGCTATATTCAGTTAGTTATGTAGGATATATTCAGTTAGTTATGTAGGCTATATCTAGTTAGTTATGTAGGCTATATCCAGTTAGTTATGTAGGCTATATTCAGCTGGTTATGTAGGCTATATTCAGTTAATTATGTAGGCTATATCCAGTTAGTTATGTAGGCTATATTCAGTTAGTTATGTAGGCTATATTCAGTTAGTTATGTAGGCTATATCCAGTTAGTTATGTAGGCTATATTCAGTTAGTTATGTAGGCTATATCCAGTTAGTTATGTAGGCTATATTCAGTTAGTTATGTAGGCTATATTCAGTTAGTTATGTAGGCTATATTCAGTTAGTTATGTAGGCTATATTCAGTTAGTTATGTAGGCTATATTCAGTTAGTTATGTAGGCTATATTCAGTTAGTTATTTAGGGTATATTCAGTTAGTTATGTAGGCTATATTCAGTTAGTTATGTAGGCTATATTCAGTTAGTTATGTAGGCTATATTCAGTTAGTTATGTAGGCTATATCCAGTTAGCTATGTAGGCTATATTCAACTGGTTATGTAGGCTATATCCAGTTAGTTATGTAGGCTATATTCAGTTAGTTATGTGGCTATATTCAGTTAGTTATGTAGGCTATATCCAGTTAGTTATGTAGGCTATATTCAGCTGGTTATGTAGGATATATTCAGTTAGTTATGTAGGCTATATCTAGTTAGTTATGTAGGCTATATCAGTTAGTTATGTAGGCTATATTCAGTTGGTTATGTAGGCTATATTCAGTTAATTATGTAGGCTATATCCAGTTAGTTATGTAGGCTATATTCAGTTAGTTATGTAGGCTATATTCAGTTAGTTATGTAGGCTATATTCAGTTAGTTATGTAGGCTATATTCAGTTAGTTATGTAGGCTATATCCAGTTAGTTATGTAGGCTATATTCAGTTAGTTATGTAGGCTATATTCAGTTAGTTATGTAGGCTATATTCAGTTAGTTATGTAGGCTATATTCAGTTAGTTATGTAGGCTATATTCAGTTAGTTATGTAGGCTATATTCAGTTAGTTATGTAGGCTATATTCAGTTAGTTATGTAGGCTATATTCAGTTAGTTATGTAGGCTACACCCTTTAGTTATGTAGGCTATATTCAGTTAGTTATGTAGGCTATATTCAGTTAGTTATGTAGGCTATATTCAGTTAGTTATGTAGGCTACATCCTTTAGTTATGTAGGCTATATTCAGTTAGTTATGTAGGCTATATTCAGTTATTTATGTAGGCTATATTCAGTTAGTTATGTAGGCTATATTCAGTTAGTTATGTAGGCTATATTCAGTTAGTTATGTAGGCTATATTCAGTTAGTTATGTAGGCTATATCCAGTTAGTTATGTAGGCTATATTCAGTTAGTTATATAGGCTATATTCAGTTAGTTATGTAGGCTATATTCAGTTAGTTATGTAGGCTATATCCAGTTAGTTATGTAGGCTATATTCAGTTAGTTATGTAGGCTATATCCAGTTAGTTATGTAGGCTATATTCAGTTAGTTATGTAGGCTATATTCAGTTAGTTATGTAGGCTATATTCAGTTAGTTATGTAGGCTATATCCAGTTAGTTATGTAGGCTATATTCAGTTAGTTATGTAGGCTATATTCAGTTAGTTATGTAGGCTATATTCAGTTAGTTATGTAGGCTATATTCAGTTAGTTATGTAGGCTATATTCAGTTAGTTATGTAGGCTATATTCAGTTAGTTATGTAGGCTATATTCAGTTAGTTATTAGGGCTTAGTTATGTAGGCTATATTCAGTTAGTTATGTAGGCTATATTCAGTTAGTTATGTAGGCTATATTCAGTTAGTTATGTAGGCTATATTCCAGTTAGTTATGTAGGCTATATTCAGTTAGTTATGTAGGCTATATTCAGTTAGTTATGTAGGCTATATCAGTTAGTTATGTAGGCTATATTCAGTTAGTTATGGGCTATATTCAGTTAGTTATGTAGGCTATATTCAGTTAGTTATGTAGGCTATATTCAGTTAGTTATGTAGGCTATATTCAGTTAGTTATGTAGGCTATATCCAGTTAGTTATGTAGGCTATATTCAGTTAGTTATGTAGGCTATATTCAGTTAGTTATGTAGGCTATATTCAGTTAGTTATGTAGGCTATATTCAGTTAGTTATGTAGGCTATATTCAGTTAGTTATGTAGGCTATATTCAGTTAGTTATGTAGGCTATATTCAGTTAGTTATGTAGGCTATATTCAGTTAGTTATGTAGGCTATATTCAGTTAGTTATGTAGGCTATATTCAGTTAGTTATGTAGGCTATATTCAGTTAGTTATGTAGGCTATATTCAGTTAGTTATGTAGGCTATATTCAGTTAGTTATGTAGGCTATATTCAGTTAGTTATTTAGGCTATATTCAGTTAGTTATGTAGGCTATATTCAGTTAGTTATGTAGGCTATATTCAGTTAGTTATGTAGGCTATATTCAGTTAGTTATGTAGGCTATATTCAGTTAGTTATGTAGGCTATATTCAGTTAGTTATGTAGGCTATATTCAGTTAGTTATGTAGGCTATATTCAGTTAGTTATGTAGGCTATATTCAGTTAGTTATGTAGGCTATATTCAGTTAGTTATGTAGGCTATATTCAGTTAGTTATGTAGGCTATATTCAGTTAGTTATGTAGGCTATATTCAGTTAGTTATGTAGGCTATATCCAGTTAGTTATGTAGGCTATATTCAGTTAGTTATATAGGCTATATTCAGTTAGTTATGTAGGCTATATTCAGTTAGTTATGTAGGCTATATCAGTTAGTTATGTAGGCTATATTCAGTTAGTTATGTAGGCTATATTCAGTTAGTTATGTAGGCTATATTCAGTTAGTTATGTAGGCTATATTCAGTTAGTTATGTAGGCTATATTCAGTTAGTTATGTAGGCTATATTCAGTTAGTTATGTAGGCTATATTCAGTTAGTTATGTAGGCTATATCAGTTAGTTATTTAGGCTATATTCAGTTAGTTATGTAGGCTATATTCAGTTAGTTATGTAGGCTATATTCAGTTAGTTATGTAGGCTATATTCAGTTAGTTATGTAGGCTATATCCAGTTAGTTATGTAGGCTATATTCAGTTAGTTATGTAGGCTATATTCAGTTAGTTATGTAGGCTATATTCAGTTAGTTATGTAGGCTATATTCAGTTAGTTATGTAGGCTATATTCAGTTAGTTATGTAGGCTATATTCAGTTAGTTATGTAGGCTATATTCAGTTAGTTATGTAGGCTATATTCAGTTAGTTATGTAGGCTATATCCAGTTAGTTATGTATATATTCAGTTAGTTATGTAGGCTATATTCAGTTAGTTATGTAGGCTATATTCAGTTAGTTATGTAGGCTATATTCAGTTAGTTATGTAGGCTATATTCAGTTAGTTATGTAGGCTATATTCAGTTAGTTATGTAGGCTATATTCAGTTAGTTATGTAGGCTATATTCAGTTAGTTATGTAGGCTATTTCAGTTAGTTATGTAGGCTATATTCAGTTAGTTATGTAGGCTATATTCAGTTAGTTATGTAGGCTATATTCAGTTAGTTATGTAGGCTATATTCAGTTAGTTATGTAGGCTATATCAGTTAGTTATGTAGGCTATATTCAGTTAGTTATGTAGGCTATATTCAGTTAGTTATGTAGGCTATATTCAGTTAGTTATGTAGGCTATATTCAGTTAGTTATGTAGGCTATATTAGTTAGTTATGTAGGCTATATTCAGTTAGTTATGTAGGCTATATTCAGTTAGTTATGTAGGCTATATTCAGTTAGTTATGTAGGCTATATTCAGTTAGTTATGTAGGCTATATTCAGTTAGTTATGTAGGCTATATTCAGTTAGTTATGTAGGCTATATTCAGTTAGTTATGTAGGCTATATTCAGTTAGTTATGTAGGCTATATTCAGTTAGTTATGTAGGCTATATTCAGTTAGTTATGTAGGCTATATTCAGTTAGTTATGTAGGCTATATTCAGTTAGTTATGTAGGCTATATCCAGTTAGTTATGTAGGCTATATTCAGTTAGTTATGTAGGCTATATTCAGTTAGTTATGTAGGCTATATTCAGTTAGTTATGTAGGCTATATTCAGTTAGTTATGTAGGCTATATTCAGTTAGTTATGTAGGCTATATTCAGTTAGTTATGTAGGCTATATTCAGTTAGTTATGTAGGCTATATTCAGTTAGTTATGTAGGCTATATTCAGTTAGTTATGTAGGCTATATTCAGTTAGTTATGTAGGCTATATTCAGTTAGTTATGTAGGCTATATTCAGTTAGTTATGTAGGCTATATTCAGTTAGTTATGTAGGCTATATCCAGTTAGTTATGTAGGCTATATTCAGTTAGTTATGTAGGCTATATTCAGTTAGTTATGTAGGCTATATCTAGTTAGTTATGTAGGCTATATCCAGTTAGTTATGTAGGCTATATTCAGTTAGTTATGTAGGCTATATTCAGTTAGTTATGTAGGCTATATTCCAGTTAGTTATGTAGGCTATATTCAGTTAGTTATGTAGGCTATATCAGTTAGTTATGTAGGCTATATTCAGTTATTATGTAGGCTATATTCAGTTAGTTATGTAGGCTATATTCAGTTAGTTATGTAGGCTATATTCAGTTAGTTATGTAGGCTATATTCAGTTAGTTATGTAGGCTATATTCAGTTAGTTATGTAGGCTATATTCAGTTAGTTATGTAGGCTATATTCAGTTAGTTATGTAGGCTATATTCAGTTAGTTATGTAGGCTATATTCAGTTAGTTATGTAGGCTATATTCAGTTAGTTATGTAGGCTATATTCAGTTAGTTATGTAGGCTATATTCAGTTAGTTATGTAGGCTATATTCAGTTAGTTATGTAGGCTATATTCAGTTAGTTATGTAGGCTATATTCAGTTAGTTATGTAGGCTATATTCAGTTAGTTATGTAGGCTATATTCAGTTAGTTATGTAGGCTATATTCAGTTAGTTATGTAGGCTATATTCAGTTAGTTATGTAGGCTATATTCAGTTAGTTATGTAGGCTATATTCAGTTAGTTATGTAGGCTATATTCAGTTAGTTATGTAGGCTATATTCAGTTAGTTATGTAGGCTATATTCAGCTGGTTATGTAGGCTATATTCAGTTAGTTATGTAGGCTATATTCAGTTAGTTATGTAGGCTATATTCAGTTAGTTATGTAGGCTATATTCAGTTAGTTATGTAGGCTATATTCAGTTAGTTATGTAGGCTATATTCAGTTAGTTATGTATGCTATATCCAGTTAGTTATGTAGGCTATATTCAGTTAGTTATGTAGGCTATATTCAGTTAGTTATGTAGGCTATATTCAGTTAGTTATGTAGGCTATATCCAGTTAGTTATGTAGGCTATATTCAACTGGTTATGTAGGCTATATCCAGTTAGTTATGTAGGCTATATTCAGTTAGTTATGTGGCTATATTCAGTTAGTTATGTAGGCTATATCCAGTTAGTTATGTAGGCTATATTCAGCTGGTTATGTAGGATATATTCAGTTAGTTATGTAGGCTATATCTAGTTAGTTATGTAGGCTATATCCAGTTAGTTATGTAGGCTATATTCAGCTGGTTATGTAGGCTATATTCAGTTAATTATGTAGGCTATATCCAGTTAGTTATGTAGGCTATATTCAGTTAGTTATGTAGGCTATATTCAGTTAGTTATGTAGGCTATATTCAGTTAGTTATGTAGGCTATATTCAGTTAGTTATGTAGGCTATATTCAGTTAGTTATGTAGGCTATATTCAGTTAGTTATGTAGGCTATATTCAGTTAGTTATGTAGGCTATATTCAGTTAGTTATGTAGGCTATATTCAGTTAGTTATGTAGGCTATATTCAGTTAGTTATGTAGGCTATATTCAGTTAGTTATGTAGGCTATATTCAGTTAGTTATGTAGGCTATATTCAGTTAGTTATGTAGGCTATATTCAGTTAGTTATGTAGGCTATATTCAGTTAGTTATGTAGGCTATATTCAGTTAGTTATGTAGGCTATATCCAGTTAGTTATGTAGGCTATATTCAGTTAGTTATGTAGGCTATATTCAGTTAGTTATGTAGGCTATATTCAGTTAGTTATGTAGGCTATATTCAGTTAGTTATGTAGGCTATATTCAGTTAGTTATGTAGGCTATATTCAGTTAGTTATGTAGGCTATATTCAGTTAGTTATGTAGGCTATATTCAGTTAGTTATGTAGGCTATATTCAGTTAGTTATGTAGGCTATATTCAGTTAGTTATGTAGGCTATATTCAGTTAGTTATGTAGGCTATATTCAGTTAGTTATGTAGGCTATATTCAGTTAGTTATGTAGGCTATATTCAGTTAGTTATGTAGGCTATATTCAGTTAGTTATGTAGGCTATATTCAGTTAGTTATGTAGGCTATATCCAGTTAGTTATGTAGGCTATATCCAGTTAGTTATGTAGGCTATATTCAGTTAGTTATGTAGGCTATATTCAGTTAGTTATGTAGGCTATATCCAGTTAGTTATGTAGGCTATATTCAGTGGTTATGTAGGCTATATTCAGTTAGTTATGTAGGCTATATCTCAGTTAGTTATGTAGGCTATATCCAGTTAGTTATGTAGGCTATATTCAGTTAGTTATGTAGGCTATATTCAGTTAATTATGTAGGCTATATTCAGTTAGTTATGTAGGCTATATTCAGTTAGTTATGTAGGCTATATTCAGTTAGTTATGTAGGCTATATTCAGTTAGTTATGTAGGCTATATTCAGTTAGTTATGTAGGCTATATCCAGTTAGTTATGTAGGCTATATTCAGTTAGTTATGTAGGCTATATTCAGTTAGTTATGTAGGCTATATTCAGTTAGTTATGTAGGCTATATTCAGTTAGTTATGTAGGCTATATTCAGTTAGTTATGTAGGCTATATTCAGTTAGTTATGTAGGCTATATTCAGTTAGTTATGTAGGCTATATTCAGTTAGTTATGTAGGCTATATTCAGTTAGTTATGTAGGCTATATCCAGTTAGTTATGTAGGCTATATTCAGTTAGTTATGTAGGCTATATTCAGTTAGTTATGTAGGCTATATTCAGTTAGTTATGTAGGCTATATTCAGTTAGTTATGTAGGCTATATTCAGTTAGTTATGTAGGCTATATTCAGTTAGTTATGTAGGCTATATCCAGTTAGTTATGTAGGCTATATCAGTTAGTTATGTAGGCTATATTCAGTTGGTTATGTAGGCTATATTCAGTTAGTTATGTAGGCTATATCCAGTTAGTTATGTAGGCTATATTCAGTTAGTTATGTAGGCTATATTCAGTTAGTTATGTAGGCTATATTCAGTTAATTATGTAGGCTATATCCAGTTAGTTATGTATGCTATATCCAGTAGTTATGTAGGCTATATTCAGTTAGTTATGTAGGCTATATTCAGTTAGTTATGTAGGCTATATTCAGTTAGTTATGTAGGCTATATCCAGTTAGCTATGTAGGCTATATTCAACTGGTTATGTAGGCTATATTCAGTTAGTTATGTAGGCTATATTCAGTTAGTTATGTAGGCTATATTCAGTTAGTTATGTAGGCTATATCCAGTTAGTTATGTAGGCTATATTCAGTTGGTTATGTAGGCTATATTCAGTTAGTTATGTAGGCTATATCTAGTTAGTTATGTAGGCTATATCCAGTTAGTTATGTAGGCTATATTCAGTTAGTTATGTAGGCTATATTCAGTTAATTATGTAGGCTATATCCAGTTAGTTATGTAGGCTATATTCAGTTAGTTATGTAGGCTATATTCAGTTAGTTATGTAGGCTATATTCAGTTAGTTATGTAGGCTATATTCAGTTAGTTATGTAGGCTATATTCAGTTAGTTATGTAGGCTATATTCAGTTAGTTATGTAGGCTATATTCAGTTAGTTATGTAGGCTATATTCAGTTAGTTATGTAGGCTATATTCAGTTAGTTATGTAGGCTATATTCAGTTAGTTATGTAGGCTATATTCAGTTAGTTATGTAGGCTATATTCAGTTAGTTATGTAGGCTATATTCAGTTAGTTATGTAGGCTATTTTAGTTATGTAGGCTATATTCAGTTAGTTATGTAGGCTATATTCAGTTAGTTATGTAGGCTATATTCAGTTAGTTATGTAGGCTATATTCAGTTAGTTATGTAGGCTATATTCAGTTAGTTATGTAGGCTATATTCAGTTAGTTATGTAGGCTATATTCAGTTAGTTATGTAGGCTATATTCAGTTAGTTATGTAGGCTATATTCAGTTAGTTATGTAGGCTATATTCAGTTAGTTATGTAGGCTATATTCAGTTAGTTATGTAGGCTATATTCAGTTAGTTATGTAGGCTATATTCAGTTAGTTATGTAGGCTATATTCAGTTAGTTATGTAGGCTATATTCAGTTAGTTATGTAGGCTATATTCAGTTAGTTATGTAGGCTATATTCAGTTAGTTATGTAGGCTATATTCAGTTAGTTATGTAGGCTATATTCAGTTAGTTATGTAGGCTATATTCAGTTAGTTATGTAGGCTATATTCAGTTAGTTATGTAGGCTATATTCAGTTAGTTATGTAGGCTATATTCAGTTAGTTATGTAGGCTATATTCAGTTAGTTATGTAGGCTATATTCAGTTAGTTATGTAGGCTATATTCAGTTAGTTATGTAGGCTATATTCAGTTAGTTATGTAGGCTATATTCAGTTAGTTATGTAGGCTATATTCAGTTAGTTATGTAGGCTATATTCAGTTAGTTATGTAGGCTATATTCAGTTAGTTATGTAGGCTATATTCAGTTAGTTATGTAGGCTATATTCAGTTAGTTATGTAGGCTATATTCAGTTAGTTATGTAGGCTATATTCAGTTAGTTATGTAGGCTATATTCAGTTAGTTATGTAGGCTATATTCAGTTAGTTATGTAGGCTATATTCAGTTAGTTATGTAGGCTATATTCAGTTAGTTATGTAGGCTATATTCAGTTAGTTATGTAGGCTATATCCAGTTAGTTATGTAGGCTATATTCAGTTAGTTATGTAGGCTATATTCAGTTAGTTATGTAGGCTATATCCAGTTAGTTATGTAGGCTATATCCAGTTAGTTATGTAGGCTATATTCAGTTAGTTATGTAGGCTATATTCAGTTAGTTATGTAGGCTATATTCAGTTAGTTATGTAGGCTATATTCAGTTAGTTATGTAGGCTATATTCAGTTAGTTATGTAGGCTATATTCAGTTAGTTATGTAGGCTATATTCAGTTAGTTATGTAGGCTATATTCAGTTAGTTATGTAGGCTATATTCAGTTAGTTATGTAGGCTATATTCAGTTAGTTATGTAGGCTATATTCAGTTATTATGTAGGCTATATTCAGTTAGTTATGTAGGCTATATTCAGTTAGTTATGTAGGCTATATCCAGTTAGTTATGTAGGCTATATTCAGTTAGTTATGTAGGCTATATTCAGTTAGTTATGTAGGCTATATTCAGTTAGTTATGTAGGCTATATCCAGTTAGTTATGTAGGCTATATTCAGTTAGTTATGTAGGCTATATTCAGTTAGTTATGTAGGCTATATTCAGTTAGTTATGTAGGCTATATTCAGTTAGTTATGTAGGCTATATTCAGTTAGTTATGTAGGCTATATCTAGTTAGTTATGTAGGCTATATTCAGTTATGTAGGCTATATTCAGTTAGGTTATGTAGGCTATATTCAGTTAGTTATGTAGGCTATATCCAGTTAGTTATGTAGGCTATATTCAGTTAGTTATGTAGGCTATATTCAGTTAGTTATGTAGGCTATATTCAGTTAGTTATGTAGGCTATATCCAGTTAGTTATGTAGGCTATATCCAGTTAGTTATGTAGGCTATATTCAGTTAGTTATGTAGGCTATATTCAGTTAGTTATGTAGGCTATATTCAGTTAGTTATGTAGGCTATATCCAGTTAGCTATGTAGGCTATATTCAACTGGTTATGTAGGCTATATTCAGTTAGTTATGTAGGCTATATTCAGTTAGTTATGTGGCTATATTCAGTTAGTTATGTAGGCTATATCCAGTTAGTTATGTAGGCTATATTCAGCTGGTTATGTAGGATATATTCAGTTAGTTATGTAGGCTATATCTAGTTAGTTATGTAGGCTATATCCAGTTAGTTATGTAGGCTATATTCAGCTGGTTATGTAGGCTATATTCAGTTAATTATGTAGGCTATATCCAGTTAGTTATGTAGGCTATATTCAGTTAGTTATGTAGGCTATATCCAGTTAGTTATGTAGGCTATATTCAGTTAGTTATGTAGGCTATATTCAGTTAGTTATGTAGGCTATATTCAGTTAGTTATGTAGGCTATATTCAGTTAGTTATGTAGGCTATATTCAGTTAGTTATGTAGGCTATATTCAGTTAGTTATGTAGGCTATATTCAGTTAGTTATGTAGGCTATATTCAGTTATGTAGGCTATATTCAGTTAGTTATGTAGGCTATATTCAGTTAGTTATGTAGGCTATATTCAGTTAGTTATGTAGGCTATATCCAGTATTATGTAGGCTATATTCAGTTAGTTATGTAGGCTATATTCAGTTAGTTATGTAGGCTATATTCAGTTAGTTATGTAGGCTATATCCAGTTAGTTATGTAGGCTATATTCAGTTAGTTATGTAGGCTATATTCAGTTAGTTATGTAGGCTATATCCAGTTAGTTATGTAGGCTATATTCAGTTAGTTATGTAGGCTATATTCAGTTAGTTATGTAGGCTATATTCAGTTAGTTATGTAGGCTATATTCAGTTAGTTATGTAGGCTATATTCAGTTAGTTATGTAGGCTATATTCAGTTAGTTATGTAGGCTATATTCAGTTAGTTATGTAGGCTATATTCAGTTAGTTATGTAGGCTATATTCAGTTAGTTATGTAGGCTATATTCAGTTAGTTATGTAGGCTATATCCAGTTAGTTATGTAGGCTATATTCAGTTAGTTATGTAGGCTATATTCAGTTAGTTATGTAGGCTATATCTCAGTTAGTTATGTAGGCTATATCCAGTTAGTTATGTAGGCTATATTCAGTTAGTTATGTAGGCTATATTCAGTTAGTTATGTAGGCTATATTCAGTTAGTTATGTAGGCTATATTCAGTTAGTTATTTAGGCTATATTCAGTTAGTTATGTAGGCTATATTCAGTTAGTTATGTAGGCTATATCCAGTTAGTTATGTAGGCTATATTCAGTTAGTTATGTAGGCTATATTCAGTTAGTTATGTAGGCTATATCTAGTTAGTTATGTAGGCTACACCCTTTTAGTTATGTAGGCTATATTCAGTTAGTTATGTAGGCTATATTCAGTTAGTTATGTAGGCTATATTCAGTTAGTTATGTTTTTAGTTATGTAGGCTATATTCAGTTAGTTATGTAGGCTATATTCAGTTATTTATGTAGGCTATATTCAGTTATTTATGTAGGCTATATTCAGTTAGTTATGTAGGCTATATCCAGTTAGTTATGTAGGCTATATTCAGTTAGTTATGTAGGCTATATTCAGTTAGTTATGTAGGCTATATCCAGTTAGTTATGTAGGCTATATTCAGTTAGTTATGTAGGCTATATTCAGTTAGTTATGTAGGCTATATTCAGTTAGTTATGTAGGCTATATTCAGTTAGTTATGTAGGCTATATCCAGTTAGTTATGTAGGCTATATTCAGTTAGTTATGTAGGCTATATTCAGTTAGTTATGTAGGCTATATTCAGTTAATTATGTAGGCTATATCCAGTTAGTTATGTATGCTATATCCAGGTAGTTATGTAGGCTATATTCAGTTAGTTATGTAGGCTATATTCAGTTAGTTATGTAGGCTATATTCAGTTAGTTATGTAGGCTATATCCAGTTAGCTATGTAGGCTATATTCAACTGGTTATGTAGGCTATATCCAGTTAGTTATGTAGGCTATATTCAGTTAGTTATGTGGCTATATTCAGTTAGTTATGTAGGCTATATCCAGTTAGTTATGTAGGCTATATTCAGCTGGTTATGTAGGATATATTCAGTTAGTTATGTAGGCTATATCTAGTTAGTTATGTAGGCTATATCCAGTTAGTTATGTAGGCTATATTCAGCTGGTTATGTAGGCTATATTCAGTTAATTATGTAGGCTATATCCAGTTAGTTATGTAGGCTATATTCAGCTGGTTATGTAGGCTATATTCAGTTAGCTATGTAGGCTACATCCAGTTAGTTATGTAGGCTATATTCAGTTAGTTATATAGGCTATATTCAGTTAGTTATGTAGGCTATATTCAGTTATTTATGTAGGCTATATTCAGTTAGTTATGTAGGCTATATCCAGTTAGTTATGTAGGCTATATTCAGTTAGTTATGTAGGCTATATTCAGTTAGTTATGTAGGCTATATTCAGTTAATTATGTAGGCTATATCCAGTTAGTTATGTATGCTATATCCAGGTAGTTATGTAGGCTATATTCAGTTAGTTATGTAGGCTATATTCAGTTAGTTATGTAGGCTATATTCAGTTAGTTATGTAGGCTATATCCAGTTAGTTATGTAGGCTATATTCAGTTAGTTATGTAGGCTATATTCAGTTAGTTATGTAGGCTATATCCAGTTAGTTATGTAGGCTATATTCAGTTAGTTATGTAGGCTATATTCAGTTAGTTATGTAGGCTATATTCAGTTAGTTATGTAGGCTATATTCAGTTAGTTATGTAGGCTATATTCAGTTAGTTATGTAGGCTATATTCAGTTAGTTATGTAGGCTATTTTTAGTTATGTAGGCTATATTCAGTTAGTTATGTAGGCTATATTCAGTTAGTTATGTAGGCTATATTCAGTTAGTTATGTAGGCTATATTCTTTTAGTTATGTAGGCTATATTCAGTTAGTTATGTAGGCTATATTCAGTTATTTATGTAGGCTATATTCAGTTAGTTATGTAGGCTATATCCAGTTAGTTATGTAGGCTATATTCAGTTAGTTATGTAGGCTATATTCAGTTAGTTATGTAGGCTATATTCAGTTAGTTATGTAGGCTATATTCAGTTAGTTATGTAGGCTATATTCAGTTAGTTATGTAGGCTATATTCAGTTAGTTATGTAGGCTATATTCAGTTAGTTATGTAGGCTATATTCAGTTAGTTATGTAGGCTATATTCAGTTAGTTATGTAGGCTATATTCAGTTAGTTATGTAGGCTATATTCAGTTAGTTATGTAGGCTATATTCAGTTAGTTATGTAGGCTATATTCAGTTAGTTATGTAGGCTATATTATGTAGGCATATTCAGTTAGTTATGTAGGCTATATTCAGTTATTTATGTAGGCTATATTCAGTTAGTTATGTAGGCTATATTCAGTTAGTTATGTAGGCTATATTCAGTTAGTTATGTAGGCTATATTCAGTTAGTTATGTAGGCTATATTCAGTTAGTTATGTAGGCTATATCCAGTTAGTTATGTAGGCTATATTCAGTTAGTTATGTAGGCTATATTCAGTTAGTTATGTAGGCTATATTCAGTTAGTTATGTAGGCTATATCCAGTTAGTTATGTAGGCTATATCCAGTTAGTTATGTAGGCTATATCCAGTGAGTTATATAGGCTATATTCAGTTAGTTATGTAGGCTATATTCAGTTAATTATGTAGGCTATATCCAGTTAGTTATGTAGGCTATATTCAGCTGGTTATGTAGGATATATTCAGTTAGTTATGTAGGCTATATTCAGTTAGTTATGTAGGCTATATTCAGTTAGTTATGTAGGCTATATCCAGTTAGTTATGTAGGCTATATTCAGCTGGTTATGTAGGCTATATTCAGTTAATTATGTAGGCTATATCCAGTTAGTTATGTAGGCTATATTCAGTTAGTTATGTAGGCTATATCCAGTTAGTTATGTAGGCTATATTCAGCTGGTTATGTAGGATATATTCAGTTAGTTATGTAGGCTATATCTAGTTAGTTATGTAGGCTATATCCAGTTAGTTATGTAGGCTATATTCAGCTGGTTATGTAGGCTATATTCAGTTAATTATGTAGGCTATATCCAGTTAGTTATGTAGGCTATATTCAGTTAGTTATGTAGGCTATATTCAGTTAGTTATGTAGGCTATATCCAGTTAGTTATGTAGGCTATATTCAGTTAGTTATGTAGGCTATATTCAGTTAGTTATGTAGGCTATATTCAGTTATGTTATGTAGGCTATATTCAGTTAGTTATGTAGGCTATATTCAGTTAGTTATGTAGGCTATATTCAGTTAGTTATGTAGGCTATATTCAGTTAGTTATGTAGGCTATATTCAGTTAGTTATGTAGGCTATATTCAGTTAGTTATGTATATATCCAGTAGTTATGCTATATTCAGTTAGTTATGTAGGCTATATTCAGTTAGTTATATATTCAGTTAGTTATGTAGGCTATATCCAGTTAGTTATGTAGGCTATATTCAGTTAGTTATGTAGGCTATATTCAGTTAGTTATGTAGGCTATATTCAGTTAGTTATGTAGGCTAGTTAGTTAGTTATGTAGGCTATATTCAGTTAGTTATGTAGGCTATATTCAGTTAGTTATGTAGGCTATATTCAGTTAGTTATGTAGGCTATATTCAGTTAGTTATGTAGGCTATATTCAGTTAGTTATGTAGGCTACACCCTTTTAGTTATGTAGGCTATATTCAGTTAGTTATGTAGGCTATATTCAGTTAGTTATGTAGGCTATATTCAGTTAGTTATGTAGGCTATATTCAGTTAGTTATGTAGGCTATATTCAGTTAGTTATGTAGGCTATATTCAGTTATTTATGTAGGCTATATTCAGTTAGTTATGTAGGCTATATCCAGTTAGTTATGTAGGCTATATTCAGTTAGTTATGTAGGCTATATTCAGTTAGTTATGTAGGCTATATCCAGTTAGTTATGTAGGCTATATTCAGTTAGTTATATAGGCTATATTCAGTTAGTTATGTAGGCTATATTCAGTTAGTTATGTAGGCTATATTCAGTTAGTTATGTAGGCTATATCCAGTTAGTTATGTAGGCTATATTCAGTTAGTTATGTAGGCTATATTCAGTTAGTTATGTAGGCTATATTCAGTTAATTATGTAGGCTATATCCAGTTAGTTATGTAGGCTATATCCAGTTAGTTATGTAGGCTATATTCAGTTAGTTATGTAGGCTATATTCAGTTAGTTATGTAGGCTATATTCAGTTAGTTATGTAGGCTATATCCAGTTAGTTATGTAGGCTATATTCAGTTAGTTATGTAGGCTATATCCAGTTAGTTATGTAGGCTATATTCAGTTAGTTATGTAGGCTATATTCAGTTAGTTATGTAGGCTATATCCAGTTAGTTATGTAGGCTATATTCAGTTAGTTATGTAGGCTATATTCAGTTAGTTATGTAGGCTATATCTAGTTAGTTATGTAGGCTATATCCAGTTAGTTATGTAGGCTATATTCAGCTGGTTATGTAGGCTATATTCAGTTAGTTATGTAGGCTATATCCAGTTAGTTATGTAGGCTATATTCAGTTTATGTTATATTCAGTTAGCTATGTAGGCTACATCCAGTTAGTTATGTAGGCTATATTCAGTTAGTTATGTAGGCTATATTCAGTTAGTTATGTAGGCTATATTCAGTTAGTTATGTAGGCTATATTCAGTTAGTTATGTTAGTTATGCTATATTCAGTTAGTTATGTAGGCTATATTCAGTTAGTTATGTAGGCTATATTCAGTTAATTATGTAGGCTATATCCAGTTAGTTATGTAGGCTATATTCAGTTAGTTATGTAGGCTATATTCAGTTAGTTATGTAGGCTATATTCAGTTAGTTATGTAGGCTATATTCAGTTAGTTATGTAGGCTATATCCAGTTAGTTATGTAGGCTATATTCAGTTAGTTATGTAGGCTAGGCTATATTCAGTTAGTTATGTAGGCTATATTCAGTTAGTTATGTAGGCTATATTCAGTTAGTTATGTTATATTCAGTTAGTTATGTAGGCTATATTCAGTTAGTTATGTAGGCTATATTCAGTTAGTTATGTTATATTCAGTTAGTTATGTAGGCTATATTCAGTTAGTTATGTAGGCTATATTCAGTTAGTTATGTAGGCTATATTCAGTTAGTTATGTAGGCTATATTCAGTTAGTTATGTAGGCTATATTCAGTTAGTTATGTAGGCTATATTCAGTTAGTTATGTAGGCTATATTCAGTTAGTTATTCAGTTAGTTATGTAGGCTATATTCAGTTAGTTATGTAGGCTATATTCAGTTAGTTATGTAGGCTATATTCAGTTAGTTATGTAGGCTATATTCAGTTAGTTATGTAGGCTATATTCAGTTAGTTATGTAGGCTATATTCAGTTAGTTATGTAGGCTATATTCAGTTAGTTATGTAGGCTATATCCAGTTAGTTATGTAGGCTATATTCAGTTAGTTATGTAGGCTATATTCAGTTAGTTATGTAGGCTATATTCAGTTAGTTATGTAGGCTATATTCAGTTAGTTATGTAGGCTATATTCAGTTAGTTATGTAGGCTATATTCAGTTAGTTATGTAGGCTATATTCAGTTAGTTATGTAGGCTATATTCAGTTAGTTATGTAGGCTATATTCAGTTAGTTATGTAGGCTATATTCAGTTAGTTATGTAGGCTATATTCAGTTAGTTATGTAGGCTATATTCAGTTAGTTATGTAGGCTATATTCAGTTAGTTATGTAGGCTATATTCAGTTAGTTATGTAGGCTATATTCAGTTAGTTATGTAGGCTATATTCAGTTAGTTATGTAGGCTATATCCAGTTAGTTATGTAGGCTATATTCAGTTAGTTATGTAGGCTATATTCAGTTAGTTATGTAGGCTATATTCAGTTAGTTATGTAGGCTATATTCAGTTAGTTATTTATAGGCTATATTCAGTTAGTTATGTAGGCTATATTCAGTTAGTTATGTAGGCTATATCTAGTTAGTTATGTAGGCTACACCCATTTAGTTATGTAGGCTATATTCAGTTAGTTATGTAGGCTATATTCAGTTAGTTATGTAGGCTATATTAGTTATGTAGGCTATATTCAGTTAGTTATGTAGGCTATATTCAGTTAGTTATGTAGGCTATATTCAGTTAGTTATGTAGGCTATATTCAGTTAGTTATGTAGGCTATATTCAGTTAGTTATGTAGGCTATATTCAGTTATTTATGTAGGCTATATTCAGTTATTTATGTAGGCTATATTCAGTTAGTTATGTAGGCTATATCCAGTTAGTTATGTAGGATATATTCAGTTAGTTATGTAGGCTATATTCAGTTAGCTATGTAGGCTACATCCAGTTAGTTATGTAGGCTATATTCAGTTAGTTATATAGGCTATATTCAGTTAGTTATGTAGGCTATATTCAGTTATTTATGTAGGCTATATTCAGTTAGTTATGTAGGCTATATCCAGTTAGTTATGTAGGATATATTCAGTTAGTTATGTAGGCTATATTCAGTTAGTTATGTAGGCTATATTCAGTTAATTATGTAGGCTATATCCAGTTAGTTATGTATGCTATATCCAGGTAGTTATGTAGGCTATATTCAGTTAGTTATGTGGCTATATTCAGTTAGTTATGTAGGCTATATCCAGTTAGTTATGTAGGCTATATTCAGCTGGTTATGTAGGATATATTCAGTTAGTTATGTAGGCTATATCCAGTTAGTTATGTAGGCTATATCCAGTTAGTTATGTAGGCTATATTCAGTTAGTTATGTAGGCTATATTCAGTTAATTATGTAGGCTATATTCAGTTAGTTATGTAGGCTATATTCCAGTTAGTTATGTAGGCTATATTCAGTTAGTTATGTAGGCTATATTCAGTTAGTTATGTAGGCTATATTCAGTTAGTTATGTAGGCTATATTCAGTTAGTTATGTAGGCTATATTCAGTTAGTTATGTAGGCTATATTCAGTTAGTTATGTAGGCTATATTCAGTTAGTTATGTAGGCTATATTCAGTTAGTTATGTAGGCTATATTCAGTTAGTTATGTAGGCTATATTCAGTTAGTTATGTAGGCTATATTCAGTTAGTTATGTAGGCTATATTTAGTTAGTTATGTAGGCTATATTCAGTTAGTTATGTAGGCTATATTCAGTTAGTTATGTAGGCTATATTCAGTTAGTTATGTAGGCTATATTCAGTTAGTTATGTAGGCTATATCAGTTAGTTATGTAGGCTATATTCAGTTAGTTATGTAGGCTATATTCAGTTAGTTATGTAGGCTATATTCAGTTAGTTATGTAGGCTATATTCAGTTAGTTATGTAGTTTAGTTATGTAGGCTATATTCAGTTAGTTATGTAGGCTATATTCAGTTAGTTATGTAGGCTATATTCAGTTAGTTATGTAGGCTATATTCAGTTAGTTATGTAGGCTATATTCAGTTAGTTATGTAGGCTATATTCAGTTAGTTATGTAGGCTATATTCAGTTAGTTATGTAGGCTATATTCAGTTATGTTATGTAGGCTATATTCAGTTAGTTATGTAGGCTATATTCAGTTAGTTATGTAGGCTATATTCAGTTAGTTATGTAGGCTATATTCAGTTAGTTATGTAGGCTATATTCAGTTAGTTATGTAGGCTATATTCAGTTAGTTATGTAGGCTATATTCAGTTAGTTATGTAGGCTATATTCAGTTAGTTATGTAGGCTATATTCAGTTAGTTATGTAGGCTATATTCAGTTAGTTATATAGGCTATATTCAGTTAGTTATGTAGGCTATATTCAGTTAGTTATGTAGGCTATATTCAGTTAGTTATGTAGGCTATATCCAGTTAGTTATGTAGGCTATATTCAGTTAGTTATGTAGGCTATATTCAGTTAGTTATGTAGGCTATATTCAGTTAGTTATGTAGGCTATATCCAGTTAGTTATGTAGGCTATATTCAGTTAGTTATGTAGGCTATATTCAGTTAGTTATGTAGGCTATATTCAGTTAGTTATGTAGGCTATATTCAGTTAGTTATGTAGGCTATATTCAGTTAGTTATGTAGGCTATATTCAGTTAGTTATGTAGGCTATATTCAGTTAGTTATGTAGGCTATATCCAGTTAGTTATGTAGGCTATATTCAGTTAGTTATGTAGGCTATATTCAGTTAGTTATGTAGGCTATATTCAGTTAGTTATGTAGGCTATATTCAGTTAGTTATGTAGGCTATATTCAGTTAGTTATGTAGGCTATATTCAGTTAGTTATGTAGGCTACACCCTTTTAGTTATGTAGGCTATATTCAGTTAGTTATGTAGGCTATATTCAGTTAGTTATGTAGGCTATATTCAGTTAGTTATGTAGGCTACACCCTTTTAGTTATGTAGGCTATATTCAGTTAGTTATGTAGGCTATATTCAGTTAGTTATGTAGGCTATATTCAGTTAGTTATGTAGGCTATATCCAGTTAGTTATGTAGGCTATATTCAGTTAGTTATGTAGGCTATATTCAGTTAGTTATGTAGGCTATATTCAGTTAGTTATGTAGGCTATATTCAGTTAGTTATGTAGGCTATATTCAGTTAGTTATGTAGGCTATATTCAGTTAGTTATGTAGGCTATATCCAGTTAGTTATGTAGGCTATATTCAGTTAGTTATGTAGGCTATATTCAGTTAGTTATGTAGGCTATATTCAGTTAGTTATGTAGGCTATATTCAGTTAGTTATGTAGGCTATATTCAGTTAGTTATGTAGGCTATATTCAGTTAGTTATGTAGGCTATATTCAGTTAGTTATGTAGGCTATATTCAGTTAGTTATGTAGGCTATATTCAGTTAGTTATGTAGGCTATATTCAGTTAGTTATGTAGGCTATATTCAGTTAGTTATGTAGGCTATATCTAGTTAGTTATGTAGGCTATATCCAGTTGGTTATGTAGGCTATATTCAGTTAGTTATGTAGGCTATATTCAGTTAGTTATGTAGGCTATATCCAGTTAGTTATGTAGGCTATATTCAGTTAGTTATGTAGGCTATATTCAGTTAGTTATGTAGGCTATATTCAGTTAATTATGTAGGCTATATCCAGTTAGTTATGTATGCTATATCCAGGTAGTTATGTAGGCTATATTCAGTTAGTTATGTAGGCTATATTCAGTTAGTTATGTAGGCTATATTCAGTTAGTTATGTAGGCTATATCCAGTTAGCTATGTAGGCTATATTCAACTGGTTATGTAGGCTATATCCAGTTAGTTATGTAGGCTATATTCAGTTAGTTATGTGGCTATATTCAGTTAGTTATGTAGGCTATATCCAGTTAGTTATGTAGGCTATATTCAGCTGGTTATGTAGGATATATTCAGTTAGTTATGTAGGCTATATCTAGTTAGTTATGTAGGCTATATCCAGTTAGTTATGTAGGCTATATCCAGTTAGTTATGTAGGCTATATTCAGTTAATTATGTAGGCTATATCCAGTTAGTTATGTAGGCTATATTCAGTTAGTTATGTAGGCTATATTCAGTTAGTTATGTAGGCTATATTCAGTTAGTTATGTAGGCTATATTCAGTTAGTTATGTAGGCTATATTCAGTTAGTTATGTAGGCTATATTCAGTTAGTTATGTAGGCTATATTCAGTTAGTTATGTAGGCTATATTCAGTTAGTTATGTAGGCTACACCCTTTTAGTTATGTAGGCTATATTCAGTTAGTTATGTAGGCTATATTCAGTTAGTTATGTAGGCTATATTCAGTTAGTTATGTAGGCTATATTCAGTTAGTTATGTAGGCTATATTCAGTTAGTTATGTAGGCTATATTCAGTTAGTTATGTAGGCTATATTCAGTTAGTTATGTAGGCTATATTCAGTTAGTTATGTAGGCTATATTCAGTTAGTTATGTAGGCTATATTCAGTTAGTTATGTAGGCTATATTCAGTTAGTTATGTAGGCTATATTCAGTTAGTTATGTAGGCTATATTCAGTTAGTTATGTAGGCTATATTCAGTTAGTTATGTAGGCTATATTCAGTTAGTTATGTAGGCTATATTCAGTTAGTTATGTAGGCTATATTCAGTTAGTTATGTAGGCTATATCCAGTTAGTTATGTAGGCTATATTCAGTTAGTTATGTAGGCTATATTCAGTTAGTTATGTAGGCTATATTCAGTTAGTTATGTAGGCTATATTCAGTTAGTTATGTAGGCTATATTCAGTTAGTTATGTAGGCTATATTCAGTTAGTTATGTAGGCTATATTCAGTTAGTTATGTAGGCTATATTCAGTTAGTTATGTAGGCTATATTCAGTTAGTTATGTAGGCTATATTCAGTTAGTTATGTAGGCTATATTCAGTTAGTTATGTAGGCTATATTCAGTTAGTTATGTAGGCTATATTCAGTTAGTTATGTAGGCTATATTCAGTTAGTTATGTAGGCTATATTCAGTTAGTTATGTAGGCTATATTCAGTTAGTTATGTAGGCTATATTCAGTTAGTTATGTAGGCTATATCCAGTTAGTTATGTAGGCTATATTCAGTTAGTTATGTAGGCTATATTCAGTTAGTTATGTAGGCTATATCCAGTTAGTTATGTAGGCTATATTCAGTTAGTTATGTAGGCTATATTCAGTTAGTTATGTAGGCTATATTCAGTTAGTTATGTAGGCTATATTCAGTTAGTTATGTAGGCTATATTCAGTTAGTTATGTAGGCTATATTCAGTTAGTTATGTAGGCTATATTCAGTTAGTTATGTAGGCTATATTCAGTTAGTTATGTAGGCTATATCCAGTTAGTTATATATTCAGTAGGCTATATTCAGTTAGTTATGTAGGCTATATTCAGTTAGTTATGTAGGCTATATTCAGTTAGTTATGTAGGCTATATTCAGTTATGTAGGCTATATTCAGTTAGTTATGTAGGCTATATCTAGTTAGTTATGTAGGCTATATTCAGTTAGTTATGTAGGCTATATTCAGTTGGTTATGTAGGCTATATTCAGTTAGTTATGTAGGCTATATCCAGTTAGTTATGTAGGCTATATTCAGTTAGTTATGTAGGCTATATTCAGTTAGTTATGTAGGCTATATTCAGTTAATTATGTAGGCTATATCCAGTTAGTTATGTAGGCTATATCCAGTTAGTTATGTAGGCTATATTCAGTTAGTTATGTAGGCTATATTCAGTTAGTTATGTAGGCTATATTCAGTTAGTTATGTAGGCTATATCCAGTTAGTATGTAGGCTATATTCAACTGGTTATGTAGGCTATATCCAGTTAGTTATGTAGGCTATATTCAGTTAGTTATGTAGGCTATATTCAGTTAGTTATGTAGGCTATATTCAGTTAGTTATGTAGGCTATATTCAGTTAGTTATGTAGGCTATATTCAGTTAGTTATGTAGGCTATATCTCAGTTAGTTATGTAGGCTATATCCAGTTAGTTATGTAGGCTATATTCAGTTAGTTATGTAGGCTATATTCAGTTAATTATGTAGGCTATATTCAGTTAGTTATGTAGGCTATATTCAGTTAGTTATGTAGGCTATATTCAGTTAGTTATGTAGGCTATATTCAGTTAGTTATGTAGGCTATATTCAGTTAGTTATGTAGGCTATATTCAGTTAGTTATGTAGGCTATATTCAGTTAGTTATGTAGGCTATATTCAGTTAGTTATGTAGGCTATATTCAGTTAGTTATGTAGGCTATATTTCAGTTAGTTATGTAGGCTATATTCAGTTAGTTATGTAGGCTATATTCAGTTAGTTATGTAGGCTATATTCAGTTAGTTATGTAGGCTATATTCAGTTAGTTATGTAGGCTATATTCAGTTAGTTATGTAGGCTATATTCAGTTAGTTATGTAGGCTATATTCAGTTAGTTATGTAGGCTATATTCAGTTAGTTATGTAGGCTATATTCAGTTCAGTTAGTTATGTAGGCTATATTCAGTTAGTTATGTAGGCTATATTCAGTTAGTTATGTAGGCTATATTCAGTTAGTTATGTAGGCTATATTCAGTTAGTTATGTAGGCTATATTCAGTTAGTTATGTAGGCTATATTCAGTTAGTTATGTAGGCTATATTCAGTTAGTTATGTAGGCTATATTCAGTTAGTTATGTAGGCTATATTCAGTTAGTTATGTAGGCTATATTCAGTTAGTTATGTAGGCTATATTCAGTTAGTTATGTAGGCTATATTCAGTTAGTTATGTAGGCTATATTCAGTTAGTTATGTAGGCTATATCCAGTTAGTTATGTAGGCTATATTCAGTTAGTTATGTAGGCTATATTCAGTTAGTTATGTAGGCTATATTCAGTTAGTTATGTAGGCTATATTCAGTTAGTTATGTAGGCTATATTCAGTTAGTTATGTAGGCTATATTCAGTTAGTTATGTAGGCTATATTCAGTTAGTTATGTAGGCTATATTCAGTTAGTTATGTAGGCTATATTCAGTTAGTTATGTAGGCTATATTCAGTTAGTTATGTAGGCTATATTCAGTTAGTTATGTAGGCTATATTCAGTTAGTTATGTAGGCTATATTCAGTTAGTTATGTAGGCTATATTCAGTTAGTTATGTAGGCTATATTCAGTTAGTTATGTAGGCTATATTCAGTTAGTTATGTAGGCTATATTCAGTTATTATGTAGGCTATATTCAGTTAGTTATGTAGGCTATATTCAGTTAGTTATGTAGGCTATATTCAGTTAGTTATGTAGGCTATATTCAGTTAGTTATGTAGGCTATATTCAGTTAGTTATGTAGGCTATATTCAGTTAGTTATGTAGGCTATATTCAGTTAGTTATGTAGGCTATATCCAGTTAGCTATATTCAGTAGGCTATATTCAGTTAGTTATGTAGGCTATATTCAGTTAGTTATGTAGGCTATATTCAGTTAGTTATGTAGGCTATATTCAGTTAGTTATGTAGGCTATATTCAGTTAGTTATGTAGGCTATATTCAGTTAGTTATGTAGGCTATATTCAGTTAGTTATGTAGGCTATATTCAGTTAGTTATGTAGGCTATATTCAGTTAGTTATGTAGGCTATATTCAGTTAGTTATGTAGGCTATATTCAGTTAGTTATGTAGGCTATATTCAGTTAGTTATGTAGGCTATATTCAGTTAGTTATGTAGGCTATATTCAGTTAGTTATGTAGGCTATATCCAGTTATTATGTAGGCTATATTCAGCTGGTTATGTAGGCTATATTCAGTTAGTTATGTAGGCTATATCCAGTTAGTTATGTAGGCTATATTCAGTTAGTTATGTAGGCTATATTCAGTTAGTTATGTAGGCTATATTCAGTTAATTATGTAGGCTATATCCAGTTAGTTATGTATGCTATATCCAGGTAGTTATGTAGGCTATATTCAGTTAGTTATGTAGGCTATATTCAGTTAGTTATGTAGGCTATATTCAGTTAGTTATGTAGGCTATATCCAGTTAGCTATGTAGGCTATATTCAACTGGTTATAGGCTATATCCAGTTAGTTATGTAGGCTATATTCAGTTAGTTATGTGGCTATATTCAGTTAGTTATGTAGGCTATATCCAGTTAGTTATGTAGGCTATATTCAGCTGGTTATGTAGGCTATATTCAGTTAGTTATGTAGGCTATATCTAGTTAGTTATGTAGGCTATATCCAGTTAGTTATGTAGGCTATATTCAGTTAGGTTATGTAGGCTATATTCAGTTAATTATGTAGGCTATATCCAGTTAGTTATGTAGGCTATATTCAGTTAGTTATGTAGGCTATATTCAGTTAGTTATGTAGGCTATATCCAGTTAGTTATGTAGGCTATATTCAGTTAGTTATGTAGGCTATATTCAGTTAGTTATGTAGGCTATATTCAGTTAGTTATGTAGGCTATATTCAGTTAGTTATGTAGGCTATATTCAGTTAGTTATGTAGGCTATATTCAGTTAGTTATGTAGGCTATATTCAGTTAGTTATGTAGGCTATATTCAGTTAGTTATGTAGGCTATATTCAGTTAGTTATGTAGGCTATATTCAGTTAGTTATGTAGGCTATATTCAGTTAGTTATGTAGGCTATATTCAGTTAGTTATGTAGGCTATATTCAGTTAGTTATGTAGGCTATATTCAGTTAGTTATGTAGGCTATATTCAGTTAGTTATGTAGGCTATATTCAGTTAGTTATGTAGGCTATATTCAGTTAGTTATGTAGGCTATATTCAGTTAGTTATGTAGGCTATATTCAGTTAGTTATGTTATATTCAGTTAGTTATGTAGGCTATATTCAGTTAGTTATGTAGGCTATATTCAGTTAGTTATGTAGGCTATATTCAGTTAGTTATGTAGGCTATATTCAGTTATTATGTAGGCTATATCCAGTTAGTTATGTAGGCTATATTCAGTTAGTTATGTAGGCTATATTCAGTTAGTTATGTAGGCTATATCCAGTTAGTTATGGGCTATATTCAGTTAGTTATGTAGGCTATATTCAGTTAGTTATGTAGGCTATATCCAGTTAGTTATGTAGGCTATATTCAGTTAGTTATGTAGGCTATATTCAGTTAGTTATGTAGGCTATATTCAGTTAGTTATGTAGGCTATATTCAGTTAGTTATGTAGGCTATATATCCAGTTAGTTATGTAGGCTATATTCAGTTAGTTATGTAGGCTATATTCAGTTAGTTATGTAGGCTATATCCAGTTAGTTATGTAGGCTATATTCAGTTAGTTATGTAGGCTATATTCAGTTAGTTATGTAGGCTATATTCAGTTAGTTATGTAGGCTATATTCAGTTAGTTATGTAGGCTATATTCAGTTAGTTATGTAGGCTATATTCAGTTAGTTATGTAGGCTATATTCAGTTAGTTATGTAGGCTATATTCAGTTAGTTATGTAGGCTATATTCAGTTAGTTATGTAGGCTATATTCAGTTAGTTATGTAGGCTATATATTCAGTTAGTTATGTAGGCTATATTCAGTTAGTTATGTAGGCTATATTCAGTTAGTTATGTAGGCTATATCCAGTTAGTTATGTAGGCTATATTCAGTTAGTTATGTAGGCTATATTCAGTTAGTTATGTAGGCTATATTCAGTTAGTTATGTAGGCTATATTCAGTTAGTTATGCTATATTCAGTTAGTTATGTAGGCTATATTCAGTTAGTTATGTAGGCTATATCCAGTTAGTTATGTAGGCTATATTCAGTTAGTTATGTAGGCTATATTCAGTTAGTTATGTAGGCTATATTCAGTTAGTTATGTAGGCTATATTCAGTTAGTTATGTAGGCTATATTCAGTTAGTTATGTAGGCTATATTCAGTTAGTTATGTAGGCTATATTCAGTTAGTTATGTAGGCTATATTCAGTTAGTTATGTAGGCTATATTCAGTTAGTTATGTAGGCTATATCTCAGTTAGTTATGTAGGCTATATCCAGTTAGTTATGTAGGCTATATTCAGTTGGTTATGTAGGCTATATTCAGTTAGTTATGTAGGCTATATCCAGTTAGTTATGTAGGCTATATTCAGTTAGTTATGTAGGCTATATTCAGTTAGTTATGTAGGCTATATTCAGTTAGTTATGTAGGCTATATCCAGTTAGTTATGTAGGCTATATCCAGTTAGTTATGTAGGCTATATTCAGTTAGTTATGTAGGCTATATTCAGTTAGTTATGTAGGCTATATTCAGTTAGTTATGTAGGCTATATCCAGTTAGTTATGTAGGCTATATTCAGTTAGTTATGTAGGCTATATTCAGTTAGTTATGTAGGCTATATTCAGTTAGTTATGTAGGCTATATTCAGTTAGTTATGTAGGCTATATCCAGTTAGTTATGTAGGCTATATTCAGTTAGTTATGTAGGCTATATTCAGTTAGTTATGTAGGCTATATCTAGTTAGTTATGTAGGCTATATCCAGTTAGTTATGTAGGCTATATTCAGTTTATGTAGGCTATATTCAGTTAATTATGTAGGCTATATTCAGTTAGTTATGTAGGCTATATTCAGTTAGTTATGTAGGCTATATTCAGTTAGTTATGTAGGCTATATCCAGTTAGTTATGTAGGCTATATTCAGTTAGTTATGTAGGCTATATTCAGTTAGTTATGTAGGCTATATTCAGTTAGTTATGTAGGCTATATTCAGTTAGTTATGTAGGCTACATCCTTTTAGTTATGTAGGCTATATTCAGTTAGTTATGTAGGCTATATTCAGTTAGTTATGTAGGCTATATTCAGTTAGTTATGTAGGCTATATTCCTTTTAGTTATGTAGGCTATATTCAGTTAGTTATGTAGGCTATATTCAGTTAGTTATGTAGGCTATATTCAGTTAGTTATGTAGGCTATATCCAGTTAGTTATGTAGGCTATATTCAGTTAGTTATGTAGGCTATATTCAGTTAGTTATGTAGGCTATATTCAGTTAGTTATGTAGGCTATATTCAGTTAGTTATGTAGGCTATATTCAGTTAGTTATGTAGGCTATATTCAGTTAGTTATGTAGGCTATATTCAGTTAGTTATGTAGGCTATATTCAGTTAGGCTATATCCAGTTAGTTATGTAGGCTATATTCAGTTAGTTATGTAGGCTATATTCAGTTAGTTATGTAGGCTATATTCAGTTAGTTATGTAGGCTATATTCAGTTAGTTATGTAGGCTATATTCAGTTAGTTATGTAGGCTATATCCAGTTAGTTATGTAGGCTATATTCAGTTAGTTATGTAGGCTATATCTCAGTTAGTTATGTAGGCTATATCCAGTTAGTTATGTAGGCTATATTCAGTTAGTTATGTAGGCTATATTCAGTTAGTTATGTAGGCTATATCCAGTTAGTTATGTAGGCTATATTCAGTTAGTTATGTAGGCTATATTCAGTTAGTTATGTAGGCTATATTCAGTTAATTATGTAGGCTATATCCAGTTAGTTATGTATGCTATATCCAGGTAGTTATGTAGGCTATATTCAGTTAGTTATGTAGGCTATATTCAGTTAGTTATGTAGGCTATATTCAGTTAGTTATGTAGGCTATATCCAGTTAGCTATGTAGGCTATATTCAACTGGTTATGTAGGCTATATCCAGTTAGTTATGTAGGCTATATTCAGTTAGTTATGTGGCTATATTCAGTTAGTTATGTAGGCTATATCCAGTTAGTTATGTAGGCTATATTCAGCTGGTTATGTAGGCTATATTCAGTTAATTATGTAGGCTATATCCAGTTAGTTATGTAGGCTATATTCAGTTAGTTATGTAGGCTATATTCAGTTAGTTATGTAGGCTATATTCAGTTAGTTATGTAGGCTATATTCAGTTAGTTATGTAGGCTATATATTCAGTTAGTTATGTAGGCTATATTCAGTTAGTTATGTAGGCTATATTCAGTTAGTTATGTAGGCTATATTCAGTTAGTTATGTAGGCTATATTCAGTTAGTTATGTAGGCTATATTCAGTTAGTTATGTAGGCTATATTCAGTTAGTTATGTTAGGGCTATATTCAGTTAGTTATGTAGGCTATATTCAGTTAGTTATGTAGGCTATATTCAGTTAGTTATGTAGGCTATATTCAGTTAGTTATGTAGGCTATATTCAGTTAGTTATGTAGGCTATATTCAGTTAGTTATGTAGGCTATATTCAGTTAGTTATGTAGGCTATATTCAGTTAGTTATGTAGGCTATATTCAGTTAGTTATGTAGGCTATATTCAGTTAGTTAGTTATGTAGGCTATATTCAGTTAGTTATGTAGGCTATATTCAGTTCAGTTAGTTATGTAGGCTATATTCAGTTAGTTATGTAGGCTATATTCAGTTAGTTATGTAGGCTATATTCAGTTAGTTATGTAGGCTATATTCAGTTAGTTATGTAGGCTATATTCAGTTAGTTATGTAGGCTATATTCAGTTAGTTATGTAGGCTATATTCAGTTAGTTATGTAGGCTATATTCAGTTAGTTATGTAGGCTATATCAGTTAGTTATGTAGGCTATATTCAGTTAGTTATGTAGGCTATATTCAGTTAGTTATGTAGGCTATATCAGTTAGTTATGTAGGCTATATTCAGTTAGTTATGTAGGCTATATTCAGTTAGTTATGTAGGCTATATTCAGTTAGTTATGTAGGCTATATTCAGTTAGTTATGTAGGCTATATTCAGTTAGTTATGTAGGCTATATTCAGTTAGTTATGTTATATTCAGTTAGTTATGTAGGCTATATTCAGTTAGTTATGTAGGCTATATTCAGTTAGTTATGTAGGCTATATTCAGTTAGTTATGTAGGCTATATTCAGTTAGTTATGTAGGCTATATTCAGTTAGTTATGTAGGCTAT
This sequence comes from Oncorhynchus nerka, assembly GCF_034236695.1. Lineage (NCBI taxonomy): Eukaryota > Metazoa > Chordata > Actinopteri > Salmoniformes > Salmonidae > Oncorhynchus > Oncorhynchus nerka. The sequence continues at coordinate 12,795,165 of NC_088397.1, forward strand.
ATTCAGTTAGTTATGTAGGCTATATTCAGTTAGTTATGTAGGCTATATTCAGTTAGTTATGTAGGCTATATCAGTTAGTTATGTAGGCTATATTCAGTTAGTTATGTAGGCTATATTCAGTTAGTTATGTAGGCTATATTCAGTTAGTTATGTAGGCTATATTCAGTTAGTTATGTAGGCTATATTCAGTTAGTTATGTAGGCTATATTCAGTTAGTTATGTAGGCTATATTAAGTTAGTTATGTAGGCTATATTCAGTTAGTTATGTAGGCTACACCCTTTTAGTTATGTAGGCTATATCCAGTTAGTTATGTAGGCTATATTCAGTTAGTTATGTAGGATATATTCAGTTAGTTATGTAGGCTATATCTAGTTAGTTATGTAGGCTATATCCAGTTAGTTATGTAGGCTATATTCAGCTGGTTATGTAGGCTATATTCAGTTAATTATGTAGGCTATATCCAGTTAGTTATGTAGGCTATATTCAGCTGGTTATGTAGGCTATATTCAGTTAGCTATGTAGGCTACATCCAGTTAGTTATGTAGGCTATATTCAGTTAGTTATATAGGCTATATTCAGTTAGTTATGTAGGCTATATTCAGTTATTTATGTAGGCTATATTCAGTTAGTTATGTAGGCTATATCCAGTTAGTTATGTAGGCTATATTCAGTTAGTTATGTAGGCTATATTCAGTTAGTTATGTAGGCTATATTCAGTTAATTATGTAGGCTATATCCAGTTAGTTATGTATGCTATATCCAGGTAGTTATGTAGGCTATATTCAGTTAGTTATGTAGGCTATATTCAGTTAGTTATGTAGGCTATATTCAGTTAGTTATGTAGGCTATATCCAGTTAGTTATGTAGGCTATATTCAGTTAGTTATGTAGGCTATATTCAGTTAGTTATGTAGGCTATATCCAGTTAGTTATGTAGGCTATATTCAGTTAGTTATGTAGGCTATATTCAGTTAGTTATGTAGGCTATATTCAGTTAGTTATTTAGGGTATATTCAGTTAGTTATGTAGGCTATATTCAGTTAGTTATGTAGGCTATATTCAGTTAGTTATGTAGGCTATATCCAGTTAGTTATGTAGGCTATATTCAGTTAGTTATGTAGGCTATATTCAGTTAGTTATGTAGGCTATATTCAGTTAGTTATGTTGGCTACACCCTTTTAGTTATGTAGGCTATATTCAGTTAGTTATGTAGGCTATATTCAGTTATTTATGTAGGCTATATTCAGTTAGTTATGTAGGCTATATCCAGTTAGTTATGTAGGCTATATTCAGTTAGTTATGTAGGCTATATTCAGTTAGTTATGTAGGCTATATCCAGTTAGTTATGTAGGCTATATTCAGTTAGTTATATAGGCTATATTCAGTTAGTTATGTAGGCTATATTCAGTTAGTTATGTAGGCTATATCCAGTTAGTTATGTAGGCTATATTCAGTTAGTTATGTAGGCTATATCCAGTTAGTTATGTAGGCTATATTCAGTTAGTTATGTAGGCTATATTCAGTTAGTTATGTAGGCTATATCCAGTTAGTTATGTAGGCTATATTCAGTTAGTTATGTAGGCTATATTCAGTTAGTTATGTAGGCTATATTCAGTTAGTTATGTAGGCTATATTCAGTTAGTTATGTAGGCTATATTCAGTTAGTTATGTAGGCTATATCTAGTTAGTTATGTAGGCTATATCCAGTTGGTTATGTAAGCTATATTCAGCTGGTTATGTAGGCTATATTCAGTTAGTTATGTAGGCTATATCCAGTTAGTTATGTAGGCTATATTCAGTTAGTTATGTAGGCTATATTCAGTTAGTTATGTAGGCTATATTCAGTTAATTATGTAGGCTATATCCAGTTAGTTATGTATGCTATATCCAGGTAGTTATGTAGGCTATATTCAGTTAGTTATGTAGGCTATATTCAGTTAGTTATGTAGGCTATATTCAGTTAGTTATGTAGGCTATATTCAGTTAGTTATGTAGGCTATATTCAACTGGTTATGTAGGCTATATCCAGTTAGTTATGTAGGCTATATTCAGTTAGTTATGTAGGCTATATTCAGTTAGTTATGTAGGCTATATCCAGTTAGTTATGTAGGCTATATTCAGTTAGTTATGTAGGCTATATTCAGTTAGTTATGTAGGCTATATCTAGTTAGTTATGTAGGCTATATTCAGTTAGTTATGTAGGCTATATTCAGTTTATGTTATATTCAGTTAATTATGTAGGCTATATCCAGTTAGTTATGTAGGCTATATTCAGTTAGTTATGTAGGCTATATTCAGTTAGTTATGTAGGCTATATCCAGTTAGTTATGTAGGCTATATTCAGTTAGTTATGTAGGTTATGTTAGTTATGTAGGCTATATTCAGTTAGTTATGTAGGCTATATTCAGTTAGTTATGTAGGCTATATTCAGTTAGTTATGTAGGCTATATTCAGTTAGTTATGTAGGCTATATTCAGTTAGTTATGTAGGCTATAGGCTATATTCAGTTAGTTATGTAGGCTATATCCAGTTAGTTATGTAGGCTATATTCAGTTAGTTATGTAGGCTATATTCAGTTAGTTATGTAGGCTATATTCAGTTAGTTATGTAGGCTATATTCAGTTAGTTATGTAGGCTATATTCAGTTAGTTATGTAGGCTATATTCAGTTAGTTATGTAGGCTATATTTAGTTATTAGGCTTATTCAGTTAGTTATGTAGGCTATATTCAGTTAGTTATGTAGGCTATATCTAGTTAGTTATGTAGGCTATATCCAGTTAGTTATGTAGGCTATATTCAGTTTATGTAGGCTATATTCAGTTAATTATGTAGGCTATATTCAGTTAGTTATGTAGGCTATATTCAGTTAGTTATGTAGGCTATATTCAGTTAGTTATGTAGGCTATATTCAGTTAGTTATGTAGGCTATATTCAGTTAGTTATGTAGGCTATATCTAGTTAGTTATGTAGGCTATATCCAGTTGGTTATGTAGGCTATATTCAGTTAGTTATGTAGGCTATATTCAGTTAGTTATGTAGGCTATATCCAGTTAGTTATGTAGGCTATATTCAGTTAGTTATGTAGGCTATATTCAGTTAGTTATGTAGGCTATATTCAGTTAATTATGTAGGCTATATCCAGTTAGTTATGTATGCTATATCCAGGTAGTTATGTAGGCTATATTCAGTTAGTTATGTAGGCTATATTCAGTTAGTTATGTAGGCTATATTCAGTTAGTTATGTAGGCTATATCCAGTTAGTTATGTAGGCTATATTCAACTGTTATGTAGGCTATATCCAGTTAGTTATGTAGGCTATATTCAGTTAGTTATGTGGCTATATTCAGTTAGTTATGTAGGCTATATCCAGTTAGTTATGTAGGCTATATTCAGTTTATGTATGTAGGCTATATTCAGTTAGTTATGTAGGCTATATCCAGTTAGTTATGTAGGCTATATTCAGCTAGTTATGTAGGCTATATTCAGTTAGTTATGTAGGCTATATTCAGTTAGTTATGTAGGCTATATTCAGTTAGTTATGTAGGCTATATTCAGTTAGTTATGTAGGCTATATTCAGTTAGTTATGTAGGCTATATTCAGTTAGTTATGTAGGCTATATTCAGTTAGTTATGTAGGCTATATTCAGTTAGTTATGTAGGCTATATTCAGTTAGTTATGTAGGCTATATTCAGTTAGTTATGTAGGCTATATTCAGTTAGTTATGTAGGCTATATTCAGTTAGTTATGTAGGCTATATCCAGTTAGTTATGTAGGCTATATTCAGTTAGTTATGTAGGCTATATTCAGTTAGTTATGTAGGCTATATTCAGTTAGTTATGTAGGCTATATTCAGTTAGTTATGTAGGCTATATTCAGTTAGTTATGTAGGCTATATTCAGTTAGTTATGTAGGCTACATTCAGTTAGTTATGTAGGCTATATTCAGTTAGTTATGTAGGCTATATTCAGTTAGTTATGTAGGCTATATTCAGTTAGTTATGTAGGCTATACCCTTTTAGTTATGTAGGCTATATCCAGTTAGTTATGTAGGCTTATTCAGTTAGTTATGTAGGATATATTCAGTTAGTTATGTAGGCTATATCTCAGTTAGTTATGTAGGCTATATCCAGTTAGTTATGTAGGCTATATTCAGTTAGTTATGTAGGCTATATTCAGTTAATTATGTAGGCTATATCCAGTTAGTTATGTAGGCTATATTCAGCTGGTTATGTAGGCTATATTCAGTTAGCTATGTAGGCTACATCCAGTTAGTTATGTAGGCTATATTCAGTTAGTTATGTAGGCTATATTCAGTTAGTTATGTAGGCTATATTCAGTTATTTATGTAGGCTATATTCAGTTAGTTATGTAGGCTATATCCAGTTAGTTATGTAGGCTATATTCAGTTAGTTATGTAGGCTATATTCAGTTAGTTATGTAGGCTATATTCAGTTAATTATGTAGGCTATATCCAGTTAGTTATGTATGCTATATCCAGGTAGTTATGTAGGCTATATTCAGTTAGTTATGTAGGCTATATTCAGTTAGTTATGTAGGCTATATTCAGTTAGTTATGTAGGCTATATTCAGTTAGTTATGTAGGCTATATTCAGTTAGTTATGTAGGCTATATCCAGTTAGTTATGTAGGCTATATTCAGTTAGTTATGTAGGCTATATTCAGTTAGTTATGTAGGCTATATTCAGTTAGTTATTTAGGGTATATTCAGTTAGTTATGTAGGCTATATTCAGTTAGTTATGTAGGCTATATTCAGTTAGTTATGTAGGCTACACCCTTTTAGTTATGTAGGCTATATTCAGTTAGTTATGTAGGCTATATTCAGTTAGTTATGTAGGCTATATTCAGTTAGTTATGTTGGCTACACCCTTTTAGTTATGTAGGCTATATTCAGTTAGTTATGTAGGCTATATTCAGTTATTTATGTAGGCTATATTCAGTTAGTTATGTAGGCTATATCCAGTTAGTTATGTAGGCTATATTCAGTTAGTTATGTAGGCTATATTCAGTTAGTTATGTAGGCTACATCCAGTTAGTTATGTAGGCTATATTCAGTTAGTTATATAGGCTATATTCAGTTAGTTATGTAGGCTATATTCAGTTAGTTATGTAGGCTATATCCAGTTAGTTATGTAGGCTATATTCAGTTAGTTATGTAGGCTATATCCAGTTAGTTATGTAGGCTATATTCAGTTAGTTATGTAGGCTATATTCAGTTAGTTATGTAGGCTATATCCAGTTAGTTATGTAGGCTATATTCAGTTAGTTATGTAGGCTATATTCAGTTAGTTATGTAGGCTATATTCAGTTAGTTATGTAGGCTATATTCAGTTAGTTATGTAGGCTATATCCAGTTAGTTATGTAGGCTATATTCAGTTAGTTATGTAGGCTATATCTAGTTAGTTATGTAGGCTATATCCAGTTGGTTATGTAAGCTATATTCAGCTGGTTATGTAGGCTATATTCAGTTAGTTATGTAGGCTATATCCAGTTAGTTATGTAGGCTATATTCAGTTAGTTATGTAGGCTATATTCAGTTAGTTATGTAGGCTATATTCAGTTAATTATGTAGGCTATATCCAGTTAGTTATGTATGCTATATCCAGGTAGTTATGTAGGCTATATTCAGTTAGTTATGTAGGCTATATTCAGTTAGTTATGTAGGCTATATTCAGTTAGTTATGTAGGCTATATCCAGTTAGCTATGTAGGCTATATTCAACTGGTTATGTAGGCTATATCCAGTTAGTTATGTAGGCTATATTCAGTTAGTTATGTGGCTATATTCAGTTAGTTATGTAGGCTATATCCAGTTAGTTATGTAGGCTATATTCAGCTGGTTATGTAGGATATATTCAGTTAGTTATGTAGGCTATATCTAGTTAGTTATGTAGGCTATATCCAGTTAGTTATGTAGGCTATATTCAGCTGGTTATGTAGGCTATATTCAGTTAATTATGTAGGCTATATCCAGTTAGTTATGTAGGCTATATTCAGTTAGTTATGTAGGCTATATTCAGTTAGTTATGTAGGCTATATCCAGTTAGTTATGTTATATTCAGTAGGGCTATATTCAGTTAGTTATGTAGGCTATATTCAGTTAGTTATGTAGGCTATTTATGTAGGCTATATTCAGTTAGTTATGTAGGCTATATTCAGTTAGTTATGTAGGCTATATTCAGTTAGTTATGTAGGCTACACCCTTTTAGTTATGTAGGCTATATTCAGTTAGTTATGTAGGCTATATTCAGTTATTTATGTAGGCTATATTCAGTTAGTTATGTAGGCTATATCCAGTTAGTTATGTAGGCTATATTCAGTTAGTTATGTAGGCTATATTCAGTTAGTTATGTAGGCTATATTCAGTTAGTTATGTAGGCTATATTCAGTTAGTTATATAGGCTATATTCAGTTAGTTATGTAGGCTATATTCAGTTAGTTATGTAGGCTATATCCAGTTAGTTATGTAGGCTATATTCAGTTAGTTATGTAGGCTATATCCAGTTAGTTATGTAGGCTATATTCAGTTAATTATGTAGGCTATATTCAGTTAGTTATGTAGGCTATATTCAGTTAGTTATGTAGGCTATATTCAGTTAGTTATGTAGGCTATATCCAGTTAGTTATGTAGGCTATATTCAGTTAGTTATGTAGGCTATATTCAGTTAGTTATGTAGGCTATATCTAGTTAGTTATGTAGGCTATATCCAGTTAGTTATGTAGGCTATATTCAGCTGGTTATGTAGGCTATATTCAGTTAGTTATGTAGGCTATATTCAGTTAGTTATGTAGGCTATATTCAGTTAGTTATTTAGGGTATATTCAGTTAGTTATGTAGGCTATATTCAGTTAGTTATGTAGGCTATATCTAGTTAGTTATGTAGGCTACACCCATTTAGTTATGTAGGCTATATTCAGTTAGTTATGTAGGCTATATCTAGTTAGTTATGTAGGCTACACCCTTTTAGTTATGTAGGCTATATTCAGTTAGTTATGTAGGCTATATTCAGTTAGTTATGTAGGCTATATTCAGTTAGTTATGTAGGCTATATTCAGTTAGTTATGTAGGCTATATTCAGTTATTCAGTATATTCAGTTAGTTATGTAGGCTATATTCAGTTAGTTATGTAGGCTACACCCTTTTAGTTATGTAGGCTATATTCAGTTAGTTATGTAGGCTATATTCAGTTATTTATGTAGGCTATATTCAGTTATTTATGTAGGCTATATTCAGTTAGTTATGTAGGCTATATCCAGTTAGTTATGTAGGATATATTCAGTTAGTTATGTAGGCTATATTCAGTTAGCTATGTAGGCTACATCCAGTTAGTTATGTAGGCTATATTCAGTTAGTTATATAGGCTATATTCAGTTAGTTATGTAGGCTATATTCAGTTATTTATGTAGGCTATATTCAGTTAGTTATGTAGGCTATATCCAGTTAGCTATGTAGGCTATATTCAACTGGTTATGTAGGCTATATTCAGTTAGTTATGTAGGCTATATCTAGTTAGTTATGTAGGCTATATCCAGTTAGTTATGTAGGCTATATCCAGTTAGCTATGTAGGCTATATTCAACTGGTTATGTAGGCTATATCCAGTTAGGTATGTGGGCTATATTCAGTTAGTTATGTAGGCTATATTCAGTTAGTTATGTAGGCTATATTCAGTTAGTTATGTAGGCTATATTCAGTTAGTTATGTAGGCTATATTCAACTGGTTATGTAGGCTATATCCAGTTAGTTATGTTGGCTATATCCAGTTAGTTATGTAGGCTATATTCAGTTAGTTATGTGGCTATATCCAGTTAGGTATGTGGGCTATATTCAGTTAGTTATGTAGGCTATATTCAGTTAGTTATGTAGGCTATATTCAGTTAGTTATGTAGGCTATATCTAGTTAGTTATGTAGGCTATATTCAACTGGTTATGTAGGCTATATCCAGTTAGTTATGTAGGCTATATCCAGTTAGTTATGTAGGCTATATTCAGTTAGTTATGTGGCTATATTCAGTTAGTTATGTAGGCTATATCCAGTTAGTTATGTAGGCTATATTCAGCTGGTTATGTAGGCTATATTCAGTTAGTTATGTAGGCTATATCTAGTTAGTTATGTAGGCTATATCCAGTTAGTTATGTAGGCTATATTCAGTTAGTTATGTAGGCTATATTCAGTTTGTTATGTAGGCTATATTCAGTTAATTATGTAGGCTATATCCAGTTAGTTATGTATGCTATATTCAGTTAGTTATGTAGGCTATATTCAGTTAGTTATGTAGGCTATATCCAGTTAGTTATGTAGTCTATATTCAGTTAGTTATGTAGGCTATATCCAGTTAGTTATGTAGGCTATATTCAGTTAGTTATGTAGGCTATATTCAGTTAGTTATGTAGGCTATATCCAGTTAGTTATGTAGGCTATATTCAGTTAGTTATGTAGGCTATATTCAGTTAGTTATGTAGGCTATATTCAGTTAGTTCTGTAGGCTATATTCAGTTAGTTATGTAGGCCATATTCAGTTAGTTATGTAGGCTATATTCAGTTAGTTATGTGGCTATATTCAGTTAGTTGTGTAGGCTATATCCAGTTAGTTATGTAGGCTACATCCAGTTAGTTATGTGGCTATATTCAGTTAGTTATGTAGGCTATATTCAGTTAGTTATGTAGGCTATATCCAGTTAGTTATGTAGGCTATATCCAGTTAGTTATGTAGGCTATATCCAGTTAAGTTATGTAGGCTATATTCAGTTAGTTATGTAGGATATATTCAGTTAGTTATGTAGGCTATATCCAGTTAGTTATGTAGGCTATATTCAGTTAGTTATGTAGGCTATATTCAGTTAGTTATGTAGGCTATATTCAGTTAGTTATGTAGGCTATATTCAGTTAGTTATGTGGCTATATTCAGATAGTTATGTGGCTATATTCAGTTAGTTATGTAGGCTATGTCCAGTTAGTTATGTAGGCTATATTCAGTTAGTTATGTAGGCTATATTCAGTTAGTTATGTAGGCTATATCTAGTTAGTTATGTAGGCTATATCCAGTTAGTTATGTAGGCTATATCCAGTTAGCTATGTAGGCTATATTCAACTGGTTATGTAGGCTATATCCAGTTAGGTATGTGGGCTATATTCAGTTAGTTATGTAGGCTATATTCAGTTAGTTATGTAGGCTATATTCAGTTAGTTATGTAGGCTATATTCAACTGGTTATGTAGGCTATATCCAGTTAGTTATGTTGGCTATATCCAGTTAGTTATGTAGGCTATATTCAGTTAGTTATGTGGCTATATCCAGTTAGGTATGTGGGCTATATTCAGTTAGTTATGTAGGCTATATTCAGTTAGTTATGTAGGCTATATTCAGTTAGTTATGTAGGCTATATCTAGTTAGTTATGTAGGCTATATTCAGTTAGTTATGTAGGCTATATCCAGTTAGTTATGTAGGCTATATCCAGTTAGTTATGTAGGCTATATTCAGTTAGTTATGTAGGCTATATTCAGTTAGTTATGTAGGCTATATCCAGTTAGTTATGTAGGCTATATTCAGTTGGTTATGTAGGCTATATTCAGTTAGTTATGTAGGCTATATCTAGTTAGTTATGTAGGCTATATCCAGTTAGTTATGTAGGCTATATTCAGTTAGTTATGTAGGCTATATTCAGTTTGTTATGTAGGCTATATTCAGTTAATTATGTAGGCTATATCCAGTTAGTTATGTATGCTATATTCAGTTAGTTATGTAGGCTATATTCAGTTAGTTATGTAGGCTATATCCAGTTAGTTATGTAGGCTATATTCAGTTAGTTATGTAGGCTATATCCAGTTAGTTATGTAGGCTATATTCAGTTAGTTATGTAGGCTATATTCAGTTAGTTATGTAGGCTATATCCAGTTAGTTATGTAGGCTATATTCAGTTAGTTATGTAGGCTATATTCAGTTAGTTATGTAGGCTATATCCAGTTAGTTATGTAGGCTATATTCAGTTAGTTATGTAGGCTATATTCAGTTAGTTATGTAGGCTATATTCAGTTAGTTATGTAGGCTATATCCAGTTAGTTATGTAGGCTATATCCAGTTAGCTATGTAGGCTATATTCAACTGGTTATGTAGGCTATATCCAGTTAGGTATGTGGGCTATATTCAGTTAGTTATGTAGGCTATATTCAGTTAGTTATGTAGGCTATATTCAGTTAGTTATGTAGGCTATATTCAACTGGTTATGTAGGCTATATCCAGTTAGTTATGTTGGCTATATCCAGTTAGTTATGTAGGCTATATTCAGTTAGTTATGTGGCTATATCCAGTTAGGTATGTAGGCTATATTCAGTTAGTTATGTAGGCTATATTCAGTTAGTTATGTAGGCTATATTCAGTTAGTTATGTAGGCTATATTCAGTTAGTTATGTAGGCTATATTCAACTGGTTATGTAGGCTATATCCAGTTAGTTATGTAGGCTATATCCAGTTAGTTATGTAGGCTATATTCAGTTAGTTATGTGGCTATATTCAGTTAGTTATGTAGGCTATATCCAGTTAGTTATGTAGGCTATATTCAGCTGGTTATGTAGGCTATATTCAGTTAGTTATGTAGGCTATATCTAGTTAGTTATGTAGGCTATATCCAGTTAGTTATGTAGGCTATATTCAGTTAGTTATGTAGGCTATATTCAGTTTGTTATGTAGGCTATATTCAGTTAATTATGTAGGCTATATCCAGTTAGTTATGTATGCTATATTCAGTTAGTTATGTAGGCTATATTCAGTTAGTTATGTAGGCTATATCCAGTTAGTTATGTAGTCTATATTCAGTTAGTTATGTAGGCTATATCCAGTTAGTTATGTAGGCTATATTCAGTTAGTTATGTAGGCTATATTCAGTTAGTTATGTAGGCTATATCCAGTTAGTTATGTAGGCTATATTCAGTTAGTTATGTAGGCTATATTCAGTTAGTTATGTAGGCTATATTCAGTTAGTTCTGTAGGCTATATTCAGTTAGTTATGTAGGCCATATTCAGTTAGTTATGTAGGCTATATTCAGTTAGTTATGTGGCTATATTCAGTTAGTTGTGTAGGCTATATCCAGTTAGTTATGTAGGCTACATCCAGTTAGTTATGTGGCTATATTCAGTTAGTTATGTAGGCTATATTCAGTTAGTTATGTAGGCTATATCCAGTTAGTTATGTAGGCTATATCCAGTTAAGTTATGTAGGCTATATTCAGTTAGTTATGTAGGATATATTCAGTTAGTTATGTAGGCTATATCCAGTTAGTTATGTAGGCTATATTCAGTTAGTTATGTAGGCTATATTCAGTTAGTTATGTAGGCTATATTCAGTTAGTTATGTGGCTATATTCAGATAGTTATGTGGCTATATTCAGTTAGTTATGTAGGCTACACCCTTTTAGTTATGTAGGCTATATTCAGTTAGTTATGTAGGCTATATTAAGTTAGTTATGTAGGCTATATTCAGTTAGTTATGTTGGCTACACCCTTTTAGTTATGTAGGCTATATTCAGTTAGTTATGTAGGCTATATTCAGTTATTTATGTAGGCTATATTCAGTTAGTTATGTAGGCTATATCCAGTTAGTTATGTAGGCTATATTCAGTTAGTTATGTAGGCTATATTCAGTTAGTTATGTAGGCTATATCCAGTTAGTTATGTAGGCTATATTCAGTTAGTTATATAGGCTATATTCAGTTAGTTATGTAGGCTATATTCAGTTAGTTATGTAGGCTATATCCAGTTAGTTATGTAGGCTATATTCAGTTAGTTATGTAGGCTATATCCAGTTAGTTATGTAGGCTATATTCAGTTAGTTATGTAGGCTATATTCAGTTAGTTATGTAGGCTATATCCAGTTAGTTATGTAGGCTATATTCAGTTAGTTATGTAGGCTATATTCAGTTAGTTATGTAGGCTATATTCAGTTAGTTATGTAGGCTATATTCAGTTAGTTATGTAGGCTATATCCAGTTAGTTATGTAGGCTATATTCAGTTAGTTATGTAGGCTATATCTAGTTAGTTATGTAGGCTATATCCAGTTGGTTATGTAAGCTATATTCAGCTGGTTATGTAGGCTATATTCAGTTAGTTATGTAGGCTATATCCAGTTAGTTATGTAGGCTATATTCAGTTAGTTATGTAGGCTATATTCAGTTAGTTATGTAGGCTATATTCAGTTAATTATGTAGGCTATATCCAGTTAGTTATGTATGCTATATCCAGGTAGTTATGTAGGCTATATTCAGTTAGTTATGTAGGCTATATTCAGTTAGTTATGTAGGCTATATTCAGTTAGTTATGTAGGCTATATCCAGTTAGCTATGTAGGCTATATTCAACTGGTTATGTAGGCTATATCCAGTTAGTTATGTAGGCTATATTCAGTTAGTTATGTGGCTATATTCAGTTAGTTATGTAGGCTATATCCAGTTAGTTATGTAGGCTATATTCAGCTGGTTATGTAGGATATATTCAGTTAGTTATGTAGGCTATATCTAGTTAGTTATGTAGGCTATATCCAGTTAGTTATGTAGGCTATATTCAGCTGGTTATGTAGGCTATATTCAGTTAGTTATGTAGGCTATATTCAGTTAGTTATGTAGGCTATATTCAGTTAGTTATGTAGGCTATATCCAGTTAGTTATGTAGGCTATATTCAGTTAGTTATGTAGGCTATATTCAGTTAGTTATGTAGGCTATATTCAGTTAGTTATGTAGGCTATATTCAGTTAGTTATGTAGGCTATATTCAGTTAGTTATGTAGGCTACACCCTTTTAGTTATGTAGGCTATATTCAACTGGTTATGTAGGCTATATCCAGTTAGTTATGTTGGCTATATTCAGTTAGTTATGTAGGCTATATTCAGTTAGTTATGTAGGCTATATCTAGTTAGTTATGTAGGCTATATCCAGTTAGTTATGTAGGCTATATTCAGTTAGTTATGTTGGCTATATTCAGTTAGTTATGTTGGCTATATTCAGTTAGTTATTTAAAACGTAGCTTTTATTTTCACGACTTCCGCCAAATATGGTCCCTCTTCTTATTCGGGCGGTGTTCGGTGGTCAATGGGCAACTACCTTCTAGTCCTCGCTGATCCACTTTTCATTTTCCATTGGTTTTGTCTTGTCCTCCATCACACCTGGTTCCAATTCCATCAATTACATGTTGTGTATTTAACCCTCTGTTTCCCCCTCATGTCCTTGTCGGTAGTTGTTTTCTTGTTGTGCTTTTGCACGGTATGCTGGTATTTACCGGGTTTTGTTTGACCCATGTATTGTATTGTTCTGTTGTCGGTGGTTTATGGGTATTAAAGGACACCGTTGTAAATCAGTTTTCACTCTCCTGCGCCTGTCTTCTCTGCCGCCAGTACACACCTCACTACATTTATACTTTCCTTACTTTCTATTGCAAGGCTAGTGCTAGATCAGTGGGTGATTCCAACACCAGATCTCCGGCTAGTGCTCGATCAGTGTGTGATTCCAACACCAGATCTCCAGCTTGTCTCCTCATTTCTCCTCTTCTGAAAGGAAAGTGTGCTGGTCTGGAGGAGGTATGGCTTCCCTTGAAACAACATGCCAACGACAGAAGCACAGCCTGTGTGGGCTCAAGTCCATTATCCCAACAGCACCGTCAGTGTGAATGCAGGCGCCTGCGGTGGGACTGTGCTAAGTCAAATAGGATTTTCATGTTTCACCATGGTAGAGAGAGTCCACCTTTCCTTGAACCCAGAAGGGGCCCTACTCCTGACAAGAACTGCAATGGGAATAATTTTGGTGCTTCTTTTGGGGTTTTGGAGGGACGGTTTCGGATAGGTTTTACAGTGTTTGCAGATTGCTGACACACTGAAAGTGAATGCTGAGACTAAAGCGTCAAACCCTTAACTTTTGGAAACATGCCTTAAACAGAGGCACCAATTGTACAAATACATTTTGTGCTTTGTGCTTTGTTTGCACTTTGTTTGCAATTCTACAACACACTTGCAAAACACTACACACTGTTTCTTACATTAGACACTTTGTTCAAGAATGACATTTCTTGCAATCATTGGGAAAACACTTCTATTCAAAATGCAAAACATACCTGAAATTTGCAACACACACACACACACACATGAAAACACAGTAGTTGAACACCAATTAGTCTGAGCCTCAGCACTACAAATAGACCTCCGGTAAGCTCACCTCTTTTGTGAGAACTTTGCAAACATGGAGGCAGCGATAGTGAGAGGAAGAGGACGAGGACGAGGACAAATAAGGGGACCAGGCAATAAACAGAGGCATATTTCCAACAAAATTAGGGCCTCTTTAGTGGACCATGTCATAAATCAAGGCCTGACGATGAGGGAGGCTGGGCAGAGAGTCCACAGTAGCATCCATAATACGGACATTTAGACTGGAGAACAGGTATGTCTTCAACTTTCTACACTAGGCTGTTCCTATGCAATTGTTGTACATCATTCTGCATCACAGTACAATACAATGTAGTCCTACAATATTAGGTCTATGCTCCTCAGTGAACAAAAACAATAGGTACAGTATAGTGATGTGAAGTACATGTAATACAGTTTTGATGTTACTGTGTACAGTATGACAGTACAGTATGTATGTTGTCTGTGGGGAACCTGCCTTGCTTGTAGTTTTGACTGAATGTGTGTGTCCCAACCCACCCTTCACCCCCACCCTCATCCTTGTGTGAAAATATAGACATTGTAGTCCTGTGTTTTGAGTTACGCCATATTCACGGTACAGTGTATGCATTTTCTGTTACAGAGTCCTGGACTTTGATGCAGCTGCACAGCCTCATGAGTTCTTTTTCATTGATGAAGCTGGATTCTATCTAAAACCAGGCGTCGGGGCCGACATGTTATAGGACAAAGAGCCGTTGTGAATGTCCCTGGGCAGCGAGGGGAAATGTTATAGGACAAAGAGCCGTTGTGAATGTCCCTGGGCAGCGAGGGGAAATGTTATAGGACAAAGAGCCGTTGTGAATGTCCCTGGGCAGCGAGGGGAAATGTTATAGGACAAAGAGCCGTTGTGAATGTCCCTGGGCAGCGAGGGGAAATGTTATAGGACAAAGAGCCGTTGTGAATGTCCCTGGGCAGCGAGGGGAAATGTTATAGGACAAAGAGCCGTTGTGAATGTCCCTGGGCAGCGAGGGGAAATGTTATAGGACAAAGAGCCGTTGTGAATGTCCCTGGGCAGCGAGGGGAAATGTTATAGGACAAAGAGCCGTTGTGAATGTCCCTGGGCAGCGAGGGGAAATGTTATAGGACAAAGAGCCGTTGTGAATGTCCCTGGGCAGCGAGGGGAAATGTTATAGGACAAAGAGCCGTTGTGAATGTCCCTGGGCAGCAGGGGGAAATGTTATAGGACAAGGAGCCGTTGTGAATGTCCCTGGGCAGCGAGGGGAAATGTTATAGGACAAAGAGCCGTTGTGAATGTCCCTGGGCAGCGAGGGGAAATGTTATAGGACAAAGAGCCGTTGTGAATGTCCCTGGGCAGCGCGGGGGAAATATCACCTTGTGTGCCACCATTAGTCTGCAAGGAGTTCTCCATCACCATGCCACCCTCGGTCCCTACAATACTACACACATAATCATATTTCTGGATGCATCACCATGCCACCCTCGGTCCCTACAATACTACACACATAATCATATTTCTGGATGCATCACCATGCCACCCTCGGTCCCTACAATACTGCAACACATAATCATATTTCTGGATGCATCACCATGCCACCCTCGGTCCCTACAATACTACACACATAATCATATTTCTGGATACATCACCATGCCACCCTCGGTCCCTACAATACTACACACATAATCATATTTCTGGATACATCACCATGCCACCCTCGGTCCCTACAATACTGCAACACATAATCATATTTCTGGATGCATCACCATGCCACCCTCGGTCCCTACAATACTGCAACACATAATCATGTTTCTGGATGCATCACCATACCACCCTCGGTCCCTACAATACTGCAACACATAATCATGTTTCTGGATGCACTACATAATGCAGTTGTACAGGACGGACCAGAGCAGCCCAGGTTTGTTGTCATCTGGGATAATGTTAGTTTCCACCGGGCTGCTCTGGTCAGGGACTGGTTCACCAACCACAATAACTTCACAGTTGTACAGGACGGACTAGAGCAGCCCAGGTTTGTTGTCATGTGGGATAATGTTAGTTTCCACCGGGCTGCTCTGGTCAGGGACTGGTTCACCAACCACAATAACTTCACAGTTGTGTACTTGCCCCCTTTACTCCCCATTTCTCAATCCGATTGAGCAATTATTTTCGGCTTGGCGTTGGAAAGTGTATGACCGCCAACCACATGTCTGCCTGCCTCTTCTGCAAGCAATGGAAAAGGCATACAGAGTTATTGAGGTGGTGTCTGTCCATGGTTGGATACCCAATTGCAAGGCAATATTTTCCCCTTTGACTAACCAGGGATGACATTGCTTGTGATGTGGATGAGATGATGTGGCCAGACCCAAACAGAAGGCGGGATCCATAAACCATCCACCCCATCCCTTACAATCCCTTACAATACTAGTTTTTGTTTACCATTGCGCTGTAATTTTACTGTAATTATTTTTGAGTTTACAGTAACATATTGTATTGATTATTGTACTGTAATTCTACTTTCGTTGTGTTTTTTTGTTGTTGTAAAAACCTGCAGTGGCAAAAAAACAAGCTGTATATATTTGTTTAGAGCCTTTCTATTTCTGTGTTCATTGATGTCACGCCCCAACCTTAGAAAGCCTTTTTACGTCTCTATTTGGTTTGGTCAGGGTGTGATTTAGGTGGGCATTCTATGTTCTTTATTTCTAGGTTTTTTTATTTCTACGTTTTGGCCGGGTATGGTTCTCAATCAGGGACAGCTGTCTTTCGTTGTCTCTGATTGAGAATCGTACTTAGACAGCTTCTATCTCAAGGCTATCAGACTGTTAAACAGCCACCATTGAGTGGCTGCTGCCAACACACTGTCATTGACACTGACCCAACTCCAGCCACTTTAATAATGGGAATTGATGGGAAATGATGTAAATATATCACTAGCCACTTTAAACAATGCTACCTTATATAATGTTACTTACCCTACATTATTCATCTCATATGCATATGTATATACTGTACTCTACATCATCGACTGCATCCTTATGTAATACATGTATCACTAGCCACTTTAACTATGCCACTTTGTTTACTTTGTCTACATACTCATCTCATATGTATATACTGTACTCGATACCATCTACTGTTTGCTGCTCTGTACCATCACTCACTCATATATCCTTATGTACATATTATTTATCTTCTTACACTGTGTATAAGACAGTAGTTTTAGAATTGTTAGTTAGATTACTTGTTGGTTATCACTGCATTGTCGGAACTAGAAGCACAAGCATTTCGCTACACTCGCATTAACATCTGCTAACCATGTGTATGTGACAAATAAAATTTGATTTGATTTGATTTGGTACTTAGGCAGCCTTTTCCCACCTGTGTTTGTGGGTGATTATTTTCTGTTTTGTGTTTCTGCACCTGACAGAACTGTTTGTTGTCGTTGGCGCGTTGTTATTTTGTTCAAGTGTTTTGACAATAAATCACAAACACTTTCCACGCTGCGCTTTGGTCCACTTCTTCATGCACCGACGAGCGTGACAATTGAAATGTGGGTAGATGTACTGTACCGGAACAATCTTTCACATAAGCCTGTATGAGAAATGAAAAAGGTATACAAAGTACTAAAGACAGCAGTGTTTTGTATAAAGTACATCAGTGTGTTGTTGCTGCATAGAAGTGAGATGTAGAAGTGAGATGTTTATCTCCAAGTGTTGTGTCTCATTTGGCTTGTGTGTAGAGCTTTGACACAATGAGCCAAATTCCGCAACAAGTGTGTAAGCAATTGCAAAAAAAACTATAAATAATTACGGACAGCACTTTGGCCGAGTCTGCTGGCTCAGTCAATTTCAATGGGACTATTTATCTCTAAACATAAACCAATACCTTGGAGATTGTTTCAAATTGTAACCTTAGAAAAATCTAAATGCTGAGCCATCTTTTATTTTCCTCATAAACTACTGTCCACACACACCTGAACTTGTAACAGGAGTTTAAATTGCCTTTCCAAAACCATTCAGGAGTTTGATTTAACCACTGGGGAAATGGTTTAACTGCTACTGCATAAATATTTCAGATTTAGCTGGTTTAAGGAATTTATCCCTACCAGGATACAGCAGCTGCATACAATATCCAATATACCAGGGGTTGTGAAGAGGCATGGGTTTTATCCACTCTTCCCTCACCCTTATCTGACAGCCCCTTGCTGTGCTGGAGTGTCGGTGGAGTATTACTGATGCATCGTTCCCTAATGACACTGAATACAATCCTCAGTAGATAACCCAGGCCTAGCCAGGGACAATGGGCCTCACAATGGGCTGCTGCGCTGTAAATGTAAACCTAATATGCCACTGTTTGGCCAGGACAGATAAGCCTTACTGAGTCCCTGCTAGATTCAACAGATGAGAAGAGACATGAATCCTCAATACAAACGGACCAGACTGGCCAGAGGAGGAACCCCTATCAGAAAGTGTGTGTGTGTGTGTGTGTGTGTGTGTGTGTGTGTGTGTGTGTGTGTGTGTGTGTGTGTGTGTGTGTGTGTGTGTGTGTGTGTGTGTGTGTGTGTGTGTGTGTGTGTGTGTGTGTGTGTGTGTGTCTAGCTCATGGCAATTCAATGAATTGGTCAATGCACTGGAACATTCTTTTGGTCACGTTTTCTTTGGAGCTGAAAGCTGTGGATTGTGTGTCTATGAAAGATGTGTGTCTGAGTTAGAATGCAGATTTACTGTGCCATTGTGATTGCATTATTAGATCATTTGAATATGAATGAAAGAAACCTGGATCTCCACCATGAAGATAATCCCCTTTGGGGTTCTCACACACATATGTCAATCTCACAGAAGTAGCCCTGGCCATAGAGGCCTCTCCCCCTCTCCTTTTCCTCCCTCTCTCCCTCTCCTCCTGTCTGTACAGCGGTTGTAAGGTGATGTAGGCTTCTTTGAAACCTCTCTTTCTTTTCAACAGAAGACTTGGCCCTGCCCTTACACACTCAGACTACTTCTCCCATGCCTCTGAAGGGCAGAAGAGAGAGATCCCTACTCACACTACTCCTCCCATGCCTCTGAAGGGCAGAAGAAAGAGAGATATCCCTACTCACACTACTCCTCCCATACCTCTGAAGGGCAGAAGAAAGAGAGAGATCCCTCATTCACACTACTCCTCCCATGCCTCTGAAGGGCAGAAGAAAGAGAGATATCCCTACTCACACTACTCCTCCCATGCCTCTGAAGGGCAGAAGAAAGAGAGAGATCCCTCATTCACACTACTCCTCCCATGCCTCTGAAGGGCAGAAGAGAGAGATCCCTACTCACACTACTCCTCCCATGCCTCTGAAGGGCAGAAGAGAGAGATCCCTACTCACACTACTCCTCCCATGCCTCTGAAGGGCAGAAGAAAGAGAGAGATCCCTACTCACACTACTCCTCCCATGCCTCTGAAGGGCAGAAGAAAGAGAGAGGTCCCTCATTCACACTACTCCTCCCATGCCTCTGAAGGGCAGAAGAAAGAGAGAGATCCCTACTCACACTACTCCTCCCATGCCTCTGAAGGGCAGAAGAAAGAGAGAGATCCCTACTCACACTACTCCTCCCATGCCTCTGAAGGGCAGAAGAGAGAGATCCCTCATTCACACTACTCCTCCCATGCCTCTGAAGGGCAGAAGAGAGAGATCCCTACTCACACTACTCCTCCCATGCCTCTGAAGGGCAGAAGAGAGAGATCCCTACTCACACTACTCCTCCCATGCCTCTGAAGGGCAGAAGAGAGAGATCCCTACTCACACTACTCCTCCCATGCCTCTGAAGGGCAGAAGAAAGAGAGATCCCTACTCACACTACTCCTCCCATGCCTCTGAAGGGCAGAAGAGAGAGATCCCTACTCACACTACTCCTCCCATGCCCCTGAAGGGCAGAAGAGAGAGATCCCTACTCACACTACTCCTCCCATGCCTCTGAAGGGCAGAAGAGAGAGATCCCTACTCACACTACTCCTCCCATGCCTCTGAAGGGCAGAAGAGAGAGATCCCTACTCACACACTCCTCCCATGCCTCTGAAAGGCAGAAGAGAAAGAGAAAGAATTCGAAAACAACCTCAATTTTGATAAACTCCCATATCTACTGGGTGAACTACCTCAGTGTGCCATCACAGCAGCAAGATTTGTGACCTGTCCCCACAAGAAAAAGGCAACCAGTGAAGAACAAACACCATTGTAAATACAACCCATATTTATGTTTATTTATTTTCCCTTTTGTACTTTAACCATTTGCACATCGTTACAACACATCGTTACATAATATGACATTTGTAATGTCTTTATTCTTTTGTAACATCTGTGAGTGTAATATTTACTGTTAATTTTATTGTTTATTTCACTTTTGTATATTATCTATTCCACTTGCTTTGGCAATGTTAACACATGTTTCCCATACCAATAAAGCCCCTTGAATTGATTTGGCCTAACTGACTAACTAAGGAACTTCTGCCTCCGTGCCTGGCCAGGCCTGGGCCCCAATGTACTGACACACAGAAAGAAGGACATTTAATGGAATGCTGCATCTCAAATACAGTGTAGTGTAATGCTTCCACCATTCTGTGCTGTGTCTAACTAATAATGATGTTGACTTAACCACGTATTAATATAGGTAAAGAGCTTTGAGTTTGAGGAGTAGACGTTCTGTCTATGCAAATCATCAATATTACTTTCTGACAATAACACCAGATCTCCATGGCTACAGACTAGTTGCTATGGAGAGAGGTTAGATCTAAGAAAATAACCTCTCAAGTTGTCTAGGCTACTGAGCCTTGACCCACAATGCTGAGCGCTAGCTGCAGACTACCCCCTTGTCGAGGGGATGTCGGCTTGTTTTCATCTCAGCAGGACAAATATGAATTATGGATTTCACTGTTTGAAAGGGGAAAACCAGGCCAAGGCTTTCCAATTAGTGAATCTAGCTGAATGCCAAGTGTAGTTTGTTGCCCTAGTATCTTGTTCCAATGGGAACCTTTTATATATAACCCCACTGATCTAAAAAATAACATTATAATTATTAGATTTTTCTAATAAACCCAAATCTCTGTTTAAAAGGCTGCAAGCATTCCTTTTGTAGTCCAGACATCAATCAGATTAGCAGTTGGTTATTATTGAATCAAAGGTTAAATTCTACGTAGGAAAAGTATGAAAATCATTTATTTTTCCTTTCTTTCTTTTCAGTAACATTGTCCTCACACAGGAGGGCAGGGAAGGACAGGCTCTGTCTGTCTGTCTGTCTGTCTGTCTGTCTGTCTGTCTGTCTGTCTGTCTGTCTGTCTGTCTGTCTGTCTGTCTGTCTGTCTGTCTTCCCCTCGCTGAGTCTGTCTGTCTGTCTGTCTGTCTGTCTGTCTGTCCCTCCCTCTCCAAGACACATTCTGCTCCAGATAACTCTTCTATAAACATTACTGTTGATACTTTCACAATTTACAGAACATAGAATAGAGGCAAAACCACCTCCCTGTAAAAATAATCACAATCAGCTCTTCCCATCATTACCTGCCTGTTTTCCCAACATGGTGTCACATGACAGGAACAAAATAGGGTTTTCTTCCATTTCGGACCGGCCCAGGAAGACCCCATTTGAAGAAATAATCATGTGGTCTCTGTACCCAGGTGACCCGATAGACCAAAGGCTGTTCATTCCTCAATGCTCCATCTCCACTGATCCTTGACCCAGTTAGCTTCACCTTTCTATGGGTTAGGAATGTCCTCCCCACACTGGATAAAGACTGACCAATAAGCTAACCTATAACCAGTCCAGGGACCCCCCATGAGAGAACCACTATGTCTATTTGCACTTTACAAGCTAATTACCAAACAACGGAGCAGGGTTAAAGTAAGTTTAAACTAGCAGCTCAGACCTCGTATACACAGGCAGCTGTTGAATGGTCCATTAGCGCTATGCTAACAGTTAACATCAGAAGTAGAGGCCCCATAGGGTGGAGCCCAGTGAAACATGCAAATCCACTGACCTCCGCCCTTTCCCACATGACCTATGCAGGCGTTCACTGATTGGCCTGGGATGCTCTGTTCCAATGTTCATAGCGTACCAATTAGAAGCAATGTGTTGGACATGCATTCTAAATGTTATTCTTTTACGCATGTTGGAACATAGACTTTTGTCTTGTGAATGCACTGACTACTCCTCATGAGTCTTATCTACCCACTATTGTTTCAGCTCTGACTATCCTCATGATACCAATGAAGAGTCTGAACTACCCACTATTGTTTCAGCTCTGACTATCCTCATGATACCAATGAAGAGTCAGAACTACCCACTATTGTTTCAGCTCTGACTATCCTCATGATACCAATGAAGAGTCTTATCTACCCACTATTGTTTCAGCTCTGACTATCCTCATGATACCAATGAAGAGTCTTATCTACCCACTATTGTTTCAGCTCTGACTATCCTCATGATACCAATGAAGAGTCTGAACTACCCACTATTGTTTCAGCTCTGACTATCCTCATGATACCAATGAAGAGTCTTATCTACCCACTATTGTTTCAGCTCTGTCTATCCTCATGATACCAATGAAGATGCTTATCTACCCACTATTGTTTCAGCTCTGACTATCCTCATGATACCAATGAAGAGTCTTATCTACCCACTATTGTTTCAGCTCTGACTATCCTCATGATACCAATGAAGAGTCTTATCTACCCACTATTGTTTCAGCTCTGACTATCCTCATGATACCAATGAAGAGTCTTATCTACCCACTATTGTTTCAGCTCTGACTATCCTCATGATACCAATGAAGATGCTTATCTACCCACTATTGTTTCAGCTCTGACTATCCTCATGATACCAATGAAGAGTCTTATCTACCCACTATTGTTTCAGCTCTGACTATCCTCATGATACCAATGAAGAGTCTTATCTACCCACTATTGTTTCAGCTCTGACTATCCTCATGATACCAATGAAGAGTCTGAACTACCCACTATTGTTTCAGCTCTGACTATCCTCATGATACCAATGAAGAGTCAGAACTACCCACTATTGTTTCAGCTCTGACTATCCTCATGATACCAATGAAGAGTCTTATCTACCCACTATTGTTTCAGCTCTGACTATCCTCATGATACCAATGAAGAGTCTTATCTACCCACTATTGTTTCAGCTCTGACTATCCTCATGATACCAATGAAGAGTCTGAACTACCCACTATTGTTTCAGCTCTGACTATCCTCATGATACCAATGAAGAGTCTTATCTACCCACTATTGTTTCAGCTCTGTCTATCCTCATGATACCAATGAAGATGCTTATCTACCCACTATTGTTTCAGCTCTGACTATCCTCATGATACCAATGAAGAGTCTTATCTACCCACTATTG
Source organism: Oncorhynchus nerka (assembly GCF_034236695.1). Lineage (NCBI taxonomy): Eukaryota > Metazoa > Chordata > Actinopteri > Salmoniformes > Salmonidae > Oncorhynchus > Oncorhynchus nerka. The sequence continues at coordinate 12,818,713 of NC_088397.1, forward strand.
TTTCAGCTCTGACTATCCTCATGATACCAATGAAGAGTCTTATCTACCCACTATTGTTTCAGCTCTGACTATCCTCATGATACCAATGAAGAGTCTTATCTACCCACTATTGTTTCAGCTCTGACTATCCTCATGATACCAATGAAGATGCTTATCTACCCACTATTGTTTCAGCTCTGACTATCCTCATGATACCAATGAAGAGTCTTATCTACCCACTATTGTTTCAGCTCTGACTATCCTCATGATACCAATGAAGAGTCTTATCTACCCACTATTGTTTCAGCTCTGACTATCCTCATGATACCAATGAAGAGTCTGAACTACCCACTATTGTTTCAGCTCTGACTATCCTCATGATACCAATGAAGAGTCTTATCTACCCACTATTGTTTCAGCTCTGACTATCCTCATGATACCAATGAAGAGTCTTATCTACCCACTATTGTTTCAGCTCTGACTACCCTCATGATACCAATGAAGAGTCTGAACTACCCACTATTGTTTCAGCTCTGACTATCCTCATGATACCAATGAAGAGTCTGAACTACCCACTATTGTTTCAGCTCTGACTATCCTCATGATACCAATGAAGAGTCTGAACTACCCACTATTGTTTCAGCTCTGACTATCCTCATGATACCAATGAAGACTCTTATCTACCCACTACTGTCATTGCTTTCTGTTGGAGCGAGCGGTCGCATCCGCGCTTCGGTCTGCTTCGGTCTGCAGGTTGTATAACTTTTCATTACATTTCATTACATTTCATTATAGTACAACGGTTTGATTTGTCTAATCTTAGCAATTTCTTCTTAGCTAGCTACATAGCCGTCTTTGTATCAAAGATAATTGCGTAATTATCGTATTTCGTCGTCCTCCTATCTGCCCAGCAGCTAGCCAGCTAGCTAACGTTCACCGTCTACCGTAGCACTGTAGTAACTATCACACTCAACTGAACGACTTGATTAGTGTAGTGTTAGCTAGCTACATAGTTGTCTTTGCTGTCTTCGTATCCAAGATAATTGTGTAGTTTAGAGTGTGTAGTCTTAGAGTGATAATTGCGTAATTATCGTACTTCGTCGTCCTCCTATCTGCCCAGCAGCTAGCCAGCTAGCAAACGTTCACCGTCTACCGTAGCACTGTAGTAACTATCACACTCAACTGAACGACTTGATTAGTGTAGTGTTAGCTAGCTACATAGTTGTCTTTGCTGTCTTCGTATCCAAGATAATTGTGTAGTTTAGAGTGTGTAGTCTTAGAGTGATTATCTTAATTTACCGAGGTTAGCTAGCCAGCTATTTGTCGTCCTTAACGTAGGAGTCACTCCTAGCTAGCCAACAGCTAGCCAACGTCTACTGAATAGAACTTTCGCATTCCGGTCGCATTCCGCTTCGCTCCACAGGTAGTATCACATTTTCATTTAATTTCATTACAGTCCCAACGGTGTGATTTGTTTGATCGTAGCTAGCTACATAGCTAGCTACATAGCCGTCTTTGTTTCAAAGATAATTGTGTAGTCTAGAGCGATTTTCTAGGTTAGCTAGCCAGCTATTGTCGTTCTTTTAACGCAACGTAACGTAATCAACACTGCTAGCTAGCCAGCTAGCCCCGAATAGCAGCATTGTAGAAACTTTACACTCAACGGAACGACTTGATTAGTGTAGTGTCAACAACGCAGCCACTGCCAGCTAGCCTACAAAGTCAACAACGCAGCCACTGCCAGCTAGCCTACCTCAGCAGTACTGTATCATTTTAATCATTTTAGTCAATTAGATTCTTGCTACGTAAGCTTAACTTTCTGAACATTCGAGACGTGTAGTCCACTTGTCATTCCAATCTCCTTTGCATTAGCGTAGCCTCTTCTCTAGCCTGTCAACTATGTGTCTGTCTATCCCTGTTCTCTCCTCTCTGCACAGACCATACAAACGCTCCACACCGCGTGGCCGCGGCCACCCTAATCTGGTGGTCCCAGCGCGCACGACCCACGTGGAGTTCCAGGTCTCCTGTAGCCTCTGGAACTGCCGATCTGCGGCCAACAAGGCAGAGTTCATCTCAGCCTATGCCTCCCTCCAGTCCCTCGACTTCTTGGCACTGACGGAAACATGGATCACCACAGACAACACCGCTACTCCTACTGCTCTCTCTTCGTCCGCCCACGTGTTCTCGCACACCCCGAGAGCTTCTGGTCAGCGGGGTGGTGGCACCGGGATCCTCATCTCTCCCAAGTGGTCATTCTCTCTTTCTCCCCTTACCCATCTGTCTATCGCCTCCTTTGAATTCCATGCTGTCACAGTTACCAGCCCTTTCAAGCTTAACATCCTTATCATTTATCGCCCTCCAGGTTCCCTCGGAGAGTTCATCAATGAGCTTGATGCCTTGATAAGCTCCTTTCCTGAGGACGGCTCACCTCTCACAGTTCTGGGCGACTTTAACCTCCCCACGTCTACCTTTGACTCATTCCTCTCTGCCTCCTTCTTTCCACTCCTCTCCTCTTTTGACCTCACCCTCTCACCTTCCCCCCTACTCACAAGGCAGGCAATACGCTCGACCTCATCTTTACTAGATGCTGTTCTTCCACTAACCTCATTGCAACTCCCCTCCAAGTCTCCGACCACTACCTTGTATCCTTTTCCCTCTCGCTCTCATCCAACACTTCCCACACTGCCCCTACTCGGATGGTATCGCGCCGTCCCAACCTTCGCTCTCTCTCCCCCGCTACTCTCTCCTCTTCCATCCTATCATCTCTTCCCTCTGCTCAAACCTTCTCCAACCTATCTCCTGATTCTGCCTCCTCAACCCTCCTCTCCTCCCTTTCTGCATCCTTTGACTCTCTATGTCCCCTATCCTCCAGGCCGGCTCGGTCCTCCCCTCCCGCTCCGTGGCTCGACGACTCATTGCGAGCTCACAGAACAGGGCTCCGGGCAGCCGAGCGGAAATGGAGGAAAACCGCCTCGCTGCGGACCTGGCATCCTTTCACTCCCTCCTCTCTACATTTTCCTCCTCTGTCTCTGCTGCTAAAGCCACTTTCTACCACTCTAAATTCCAAGCATCTGCCTCTAACCCTAGGAAGCTCTTTGCCACCTTCTCCTCCCTCCTGAATCCTCCTCCCCCTCCTCCCTCTCTGCAGATGACTTCGTCAACCATTTTGAAAAGAAGGTCGACGACATCCGATCCTCGTTTGCTAAGTCAAACGACACCGCTGGTTCTGCTCACACTGCCCTACCCTGTGCTCTGACCTCTTTCTCCCCTCTCTCTCCAGATGACATCTCGCGTCTTGTGACGGCCGGCCGCCCAACAACCTGCCCGCTTGACCCTATCCCCTCCTCTCTTCTCCAGACCATTTCCGGTGACCTTCTCCCTTACCTCGCCTCGCTCATCAACTCATCCCTGACCGCTGGCTACGTCCCTCCCGTCTTCAAGAGAGCGAGAGTTGCACCCCTTCTGAAAAAACCTACACTCGATCCCTCCGATGTCAACAACTACAGACCAGTATCCCTTCTTTCTTTTCTCTCCAAAACTCTTGAACGTGCCGTCCTTGGCCAGCTCTCCCGCTATCTCTCTCAGAATGACCTTCTTGATCCAAATCAGTCAGGTTTCAAGACTAGTCATTCAACTGAGACTGCTCTTCTCTGTATCACGGAGGCACTCCGCACTGCTAAAGCTAACTCTCTCTCCTCTGCTCTCATCCTTCTAGACCTATCGGTTGCCTTCGATACTGTGAACCATCAGATCCTCCTCTCCACCCTCTCCGAGTTGGGCATCTCCGGCGCGGCCCATGCTTGGATTGCGTCCTACCAGACAGGTCGCTCCTACCAGGTGGCGTGGCGAGAATCTGTCTCCTCACCACGCGCTCTCACCACTGGTGTCCCCCAGGGCTCTGTTCTAGGCCCTCTCCTATTCTCGCTATACACCAAGTCACTTGGCTCTGTCATAACCTCACATGGTCTCTCCTATCATTGCTATGCAGACGACACACAATTAATCTTCTCCTTTCCCCCCTCTGATGACCAGGTGGCGAATCGCATCTCTGCATGTCTGGCAGACATATCAGTGTGGATGACGGATCACCACCTCAAGCTGAACCTCGGCAAGACGGAGCTGCTCTTCCTCCCGGGGAAGGACTGCCCGTTCCATGATCTCGCCATCACGGTTGACAACTCCATCGTGTCCTCCTCCCAGAGCGCTAAGAACCTTGGCGTGATCCTGGACAACACCCTGTCGTTCTCAACTAACATCAAGGCGGTGGCCCATTCCTGTAGGTTCATGCTCTACAACATCCGCAGAGTACGACCCTGCCTCACACAGGAAGCGGCGCAGGTCCTAATCCAGGCACTTGTCATCTCCCGTCTGGATTACTGCAACTCGCTGTTGGCTGGGCTCCCTGCCTGTGCCATTAAACCCCTACAACTCATCCAGAACGCCGCAGCCCGTCTGGTGTTCAACCTTCCCAAGTTCTCTCACGTCACCCCGCTCCTCCGCTCTCTCCACTGGCTTCCAGTTGAAGCTCGCATCCGCTACAAGACCATGGTGCTTGCCTACGGAGCTGTGAGGGGAACGGCACCTCAGTACCTCCAGGCTCTGATCAGGCCCTACACCCAAACAAGGGCACTGCGTTCATCCACCTCTGGCCTGCTCGCCTCCCTACCACTGAGGAAGTCCAGTTCCCGCTCAGCCCAGTCAAAACTGTTCGCTGCTCTGGCCCCCCAATGGTGGAACAAACTCCCTCACGACGCCAGGACAGCGGAGTCAATCACCACCTTCCGGAGACACCTGAAACCCCACCTCTTTAAGGAATACCTAGGATAGGATAAAGTAATCCTTCTCACCCCCCCTTAAAAGACTTAGATGCACTATTGTAAAGTGGCTGTTCCACTGGATGTCATAAGGTGAAAGCACCAATTTGTAAGTCGCTCTGGATAAGAGCGTCTGCTAAATGACTTAAATGTAAATGTAATGTACTGTTTCAGCTCTGACTATCCTCATGATACCAATGAAGAGTCTGAACTACCCACTATTGTTTCAGCTCTGACTATCCTCATGATACCAATGAAGAGTCTGAACTACCCACTATTGTTTCAGCTCTGACTATCCTCATGATACAAATGAAGAGTCTTATCTACCCACTACTGTTTCAGCTCTGACTATCCTCATGATACCAATGAAGAGTCTGAACTACCCACTATTGTTTCAGCTCTGACTATCCTCATGATACCAATGAAGAGTCTTATCTACCCACTATTGTTTCAGCTCTGACTTGTCTGATTGTTAGGCTGGACAGGTTTCCTTCTACAAGGGGAAAAGCCCTCACATACATGATGTTATGATAATGACCCTCAGACTTCCACATTTGGTACAGTGCAGTTGATATCCATTTCAGTGCCATGGTTTGGAAAGGGAATCAGATTATATACGGAGCTTGTTCCCCCGTTGCCCCAACGGAGGGGTCAATTGCCTAGATGCAGCATAGATGCAATCTATGTTTATTAGTCTGTTCGTTCATGTGTATAAATCTGTTTCATGGAGTCCATTGACAATCTGACACTAGCAAGAGCAGGTTCCTCCAGTCTACACTGATATGGCAGCTCTCGCCAACAGTGAGTTCAACTCCAGTGTCTCTCCAGAAAGACTTTTAATTGGTGGGAAGATTCAGCACAAGACGGTCTGACGATTCTACTCATGTTTGTCTTGACCAGATCAGTCCGTCAGGCGTCAACGCTGCTTCCCGCTCCCACCTTCTAACAGAACAGAGGATGAGGGATGGATGGGAGGATGAGGGAGGATGGGAGGATGGGAGGATGAGGGATGGATGGGAGGATGGGAGGATGGGAGGATGAGGGAGGATGAGGGAGGATGGAAGGATGAGGGAGGGGGTGATGAGGGGTGGAGGAGTGGGGTTGGATAATGAGCCCATACCTCCTGGGAGACTGATCTAACAGTGGATCAGATCGCTGTTTCACTGCCACATTCATGGCCGTGAGAACGAGGAGTCCACACACACACACACAACCACTCATACACACACAACGCCGGCTTTTCTGTGTCCCAGGAGGAATGAGGGTACAGTGAAAGGCTGTTTGTTCTGCTACATGGCTGTGCCGCCACGGAGGCCTTTGGCATTCAGACGCACACTGCTCCCACGATCAGTCCATTCAGGAGGCCCTCACACAGGAGAGGGTGCGATGCTCTTAGACCTCTCTGGCGTTGTTCTGGAAGTCCCCATTGATGTTTGGACGGGAGAGTGAAACAGTGAAATAGCACAGGGGTTAGTCTTAGCTGTTGTCTTACTGGATCTGTCTTAATGTCCTGACTGTCATGCCTCTTTCTGTATGTTCTCCTATAGAATCTTATACATAGTGGAAAGTGCTTGATTGGGACAGGCTGGGTAGATGCCAAACTAGTTAACCCTGAAAACCAGTTGGAAACCAGATACTCATGTCTTTGAGTTTCATTGACTGGACTCCCCAGCTATCCCAAAACCAGCTTCTGAGTCAACTCTCATAACAATCCGTGTAACAGCTAACTTGTAAGCTTTCAAACATCATTATGTCTCCTGCCAGAACGCGGCCTCTCTGCCTACCTGCCACTCCACGTAACAAGCCTAGCCCGAGGCCCCTGAGGTAGGGGACAAGTTTAGACAGGGCTGGAGGAATCGTCCAGGAGCCAGTCAGGAGCCACTGTCAGTCAGTCTGTCTGTTGCCCTAGGGATCATCACACTCCACTGGGCTAATGTGGATGCGACTGCCCCTGACACGGGGGACAACCCTACTGGAAGAGCATAGTTCCCACCAGGGAGCTGGTTTGTTTGTGTGTTTATTAAATATCATGTCTTGGTTGTTGTTATTGGAGAAACATGATTAATTGTGATTTCAATATTTCTCCTTTCATGTCCTGAATCTGCAGCAGCTAAACATATAAACTACCCCATATATACAGAGTTCTTTGGGATAAACACGGGTTTAACAAGATTACTGTATGTTGTGGAAAAGAAGAGATGTGCTCAATAACGTCCATGCTGTGATATACATGTGTTGTTCTTTCTTCCCATCAGCTGGTTAAACAGGGTTCTACCAGGACAGTGTCATTTACACACAGTTGGTGCAGCTTCAGCCCCCGGTGGGTAGAAAGGTCTGTCATTGACACGGTTAACTGACTTGGTGAACACCTGGGGTTTGTCTTCATCCAGACACAAACTACAGGAAATAACTGGGGTGGAGCACAGTTGGTGCTGATTAGGTTCTGCCACTCACACACAGACACATGTTGTTCTGGAAGAAAACACAACCCATACATTCTAGAACACACACAGACACATGTTGTTCTGGAAGAAAACACAACTCATACATTCTAGAACACACACACATGTTGTACTGGAAGAAAACACAACTCATACATTCTAGAACACACACAGACACATGTTGTTCTGGAAGAGAACACAACCCATACATTCTAGAACACACACAGACACATGTTGTTCTGGAAGAAAACACAACTCATACATTCTAGAACACACACACATGTTGTTCTGGAAGAAAACACAACTCATACATTCTAGAACACACACAGACACATGTTGTTCTGGAAGAGAACACAACTCATACATTCTAGAACACACACAGACACATGTTGTTCTGGAAGAGAACACAACTCATACATTCTAGAACACACACAGACACATGTTGTTCTGGAAGAGAACACAACTCATACATTCTAGAACACACACAGACACATGTTGTTCTGGAAGAGAACACAACTCATACATTCTAGAACACACACAGACACATGTTGTTCTGGAAGAGAACACAACTCATACATTCTAGAACACACACACATGTTGTTCTGGAAGAAAACACAACTCATACATTCTAGAACACACACAGACACATGTTGTTCTAAGAACACACACATTCTAGAACACACACAGACATGTTGTTCTGGAAGAGAACACAACTCATACATTCTAGAACACACACAGACACATGTTGTTCTGGAAGAGAACACAACTCATACATTCTAGAACACACACAGACACATGTTGTTCTAGAAGAGAACACAACTCATACATTCTAGAACACACACAGACACATGTTGTTCTGGAAGAGAACACAACTCATACATTCTAGAACACACACAGACACATATTGTTCTAGAAGAGCATTCTATACATACCAAAACACAAATATTCCCCTCTCAGACAAAGAAGTTTGAGGCAATAATAAACAGTTTTGTGCATTTATTTGTTATTTTACACAAGAGCGTAAAAACATCCACTGACTGGCAAGAAACTGCGTTTGCAAATTCAAAAAGATTTGCAGGTTGTGACTGAAATGTACACACATTGGCTGTTTTTCTTTTGTGTAGTGAAATAAATGCAAACGAGTTGAACAAAAAGAACAAGATAACTGAAATATAACTAATGGTATATTATTTTAAACAGTAGCAGAACTGCCATTTTTAAACATTACACAGAAAGCACACCTTCATTGATTCCGTTTCACAAAACTTCACAAAATCACTGCGCCTACAGATCAACAAATATATAAATATGATATTTACAGAATAAACAATGGATTTGAAAGTCTACTCCTTCATTTTACATACTAAGCACCAATACTTTCTAAATGCGTCATCTAGAGGAGTGTTTGGGACTGGATGGATTCTCCTGGCTTCACATTGACACCTCACTAACCATCATACACACATCAACATACATACATCTACTTCTCACATTGACACCTCACTAACCATCATACACACATCAACATACATACATCTACTTCTCACATTCTACAGATTGGCTTTCGTGTTTGTAATGTCTTTTTTATGGCCCCAGTGAAGACCAGAAGTTGCTTAAGAGTCAGCTGATGGGGATCAGAATAAAGAATACAAAATAAAATATAGCTTTAGAGTTTTGACTCTGGTCTCGGCTGTCAGTCCGTTTGACATTCCTGATTTCCATGTAAACACAGTGGCTTGATTCAGTGGCAGGTCCTTCAGAGTAATGGAGTCTGGTTGACTGACTGCCTGCTCACATAAACACTGGCAGGGAGAGCACCTCGTCTCCCTCCGCTGTGGCTCTGACCAGGGCAGGGGGAAGGGTGTGTGTGTGTGTGTGTGTGTTTACGGTGTCGTTGAACCATCTGTTTGGGTGACACCAAGTCTCCAGTTCAGAAGAAGTGCTTTCTCAAGAAGACCCCCACCCCTGTTACTAGGCAAGGGGGAAGTTAACCAAACTCAGAAAGGGGGAAGTTAACCAAACTCACTCAGAAAGGGGGAAGTTACCCAAACTCACTCAGAAAGGGGGAAGTTAACCAAACTCACTCAGAAAGGGGGAAGTTAACCAAACTCACTCAGAAAGGGGAAATTAACGAAACTCACTCAGAAAGGGGGAAGTTAACCAAACTCACTCAGAAAGGAGGAACTTAACCAAACTCACTCAGAAAGGGGGAAGTTAACCAAACTCACTCAGAAAGGGGGAAGTTAACCAAACTCACTCAGAAAGGGGGAAGTTAACCAAACTCACTCAGAAAGGGGGAACTTACAACAAAACGGGAGTTACACTGAAACAGAGCATATTTGGTCTTGGTCTTTTACAGTGCGTCTAATGTGCTTGAGATGTCCTTCCCAGGGACTGCATTCAGTCAGTTAACTGTTCAGCCTTTTCAGCAGGCCTTAAGTATAGTCTGTTTGGTAGAGAGTCAGTTCTCTGTGAGTTGTGTGACATCACCTCTGTGTGTCCAAGACAATTTTCCCCTCAGGGACAATTTTCCTCTCCCAGCGGGCCAATCACACGTTATTCTCCACCGCCACCACAGCCAAGTACTCTGTCTCGGACACATGTGATGCGTCAATGAGCTTGGCCAGGCCCGTCTTGGTGGAATACTTGAAGATGAAGGCCTTCATGAGGTCGTAACGGTAGTTTCTGTTGATGAAGTTATAAATGACGGGGTTGATGCAGCAGTGGATGAGGCTGAAGCACTGGGTCAGGTGGAGGGACACATACAGGAAGTTCTCCAGCCTGCAGCTGAAGGGCAAGACGTTGAGGAGAGATAAAGTGTCCACCAATAGGACTCCGTGGTAGGGCAGCCAGCAGACCAGGAACACCACAATGTAGGTCAGGATGATCTTCCGGCTGAAAATAATCATTGATTAATCATTGATTGGATTTATAAAGCGTGTGTGTGTGTGTGTGAATGTGTACGTGTTTGTGTGTGCATGTGTGTGCATGTGTGCGTTTGTGCGTGTGTGTGTGTGTGTGTGTGTGTGTGTGTGTGTGTGTGTGTGTGTGTGTGTGTGTGTGTGTGTGTGTGTGTGTGTGTGTGTGTGTGGGGGACACTCACCTGATGCGGCGCTCCTGGTTTGAGTTGGCGCTGGAGCCGGGCGGGTTGGCGTTGCCAATGGAGCTTGCTAATAACAGGTAGAAGACAGCGATGACTGGGAACGGGATGGCGAAGCCCAGGACGATGAAGCTAAGCTGGATGCCCACCATCCACTCTCGGGGGTTGTCAGTGGGGTAGACGGGCCGGCACAGGGTGGCGTCAGAGTGTGTGGACTTGACCGCCTGCAGAAAATAAGTGTCTGGGACGGAGGCGGCCAGTGCCAGCAGCCAAACCAGGATACAGATCACCCTCCGCACCACCTTCTTCCTGCGGCTGTTCCCTCCGTCTCCGAACAGCGCCACGGACAGGTAGCGGTCCACGCTCATACAGGTGAGGAAGAAGATACTCCCGAAGAGGTTGACGCTGAACACCAGGTGGGTGATCTTACAGACGGCCTCGCCGAAGGGCCAGTGGCCGCGCTGTAGCAGCGAGCTGACCCAGACTGGGAGAGTAGCCACCACACAGAGGTCAGCCACAGCCAGGTTGAGGATGTACAGGTGGGTTTCAAAGCGGTTCCTCTCTGAGCGGAGGTTGACCCACACCACCAGGGTGTTGGCGGCCAGGCCCACCAGGAAGATGAAGATGTAGAGGACAGAGAGGGTGTAGAGCACCGCCGCGTGGCTGAACCCAGCCGGGCACAGCAGAGCCTCTACGTGGTGGGATGACATGTTGTCCCCTGTGAAGTTAAGTTCCGCCCACATCTCCATCAGCTCCGTCAGCTCGTTCACACTCAGACTCATGGTGGCGTTCACCGCAGTAGGGGGAAGGCCGTGTTGTGAAGGCCAGAATCCACAATCTGTAAAGCAAGAAGTTAGCTGCTTAGAGTTTGCGCAAAACAAGTGGATCAACTGAGGGGCTGTATGAGGGGAAATATGTCCATTTGCAAAACAAGACATTTGCTGGGTGACCACACAAACATATGGACCAAATATATCAAACAATCATTTGTTTTGAGGGACAACAGGTGTTATCTAAAACATCTCAAGAGGCCAGGGACGTCAATGACCCCTGAAATCTGAGGGGGTACAAAGTATGTGAGGATGTCTGGGGGGGGGCTAGGTGGTCCTGAAGTTGGAGAATCTTCCATTTTTCAAACTCCTGAAACAGCATTTTCCATGCTTAATTCTACGTTAAAAAAATATCTGTTTATTTTTCTGCATATCTAAGCATACCTCATGAGCTGTCTGTATCCTCCTGGACGGTGGTTATTATTTTAAAGAAACTAAATATGCTCAAATCTGGGTAAAAGATTGAAAGGTATGTGACTTATTCAGTACATTTAGTTATTGGTTGCTTTTGTAAAGTCTTCCAACCTTGCCAGCAGGCATTCCAGCTCAGATCGTTTTAGACAAGCTAGCTACTCCAACTAGATTGATAACCTGAAATGGCTTCTGGGTAGCTAGTTATTGGGTTGGGGGATTGGGAACATATCTGGAATAGCTAAAGCCAACTTCATACAATTGCAAGGTGGCTAGTAGTGTTAGAGACGTTTTAGTATTTTTTATTAGAGGATAAATCTGAGGGTCATGTCCCCTGTGCTCCCCATGGGCATGGCGCCTCTGTCCGAGGCGGCATGGTGGGATGTCAGGGGGTTCGACCGATCGCTTGCTGTGTCCAGGAATGTTCTCAATGTTTTCCCTCTAGTTCATTAGACAGAGACATTCCTCAGGACTCCCGAGTTCCTCCTACCTAGTCCATCAATTACAAGCAGAGTTCCTCCAAGTACATCAATAACAAGTAGAATTCCTCCTAGTCCATCAATAACAAGTAGAATTCCTCCAAGTCCATCAATAACAAGTAGAATTCCTTCTAGTCCATCAATAACAAGTAGAATTCCTCCTAGTCCATCAATAACAAGTAGAATTCCTCCAAGTCCATCAATAACAAGTAGAATTCCTCCTAGTCCATCAATAACAAGTAGAATTCCTCCTAGTACATCAATAACAAGTAGAATTCCTCCAAGTCCATCAATAACAAGTAGAATTCCTCCTAGTCCATCAATAACAAGTATAATTCCTCCTAGTACATCAATAACAAGTATAATTCCTCCTAGTCCATCAATAACAAGTAGAATTCCTCCTAGTCCATCAATAACAAGTAGAATTCCTCCTAGTCCATCAATAACAAGCAGAGTTCCTCCAAGTCCATCAATAACAAGTATAATTCCTCCTAGTACATCAATAACAAGTAGAATTCCTCCTAGTCCATCAATAACAAGTAGAATTCCTCCTAGTCCATCAATAACAAGTAGAATTCCTCCTAGTCCAATAACAAGTATAATTCCAATCCTAGTTCCTCATCAATAACAAGTAGAATTCCTCCTAGTCCATCAATTACAAGCAGAGTTCCTCCAAGTCCATCAATAACAAGTAGAATTCCTCCTAGTACATCAATAACAAGTAGAATTCCTCCTAGTACATCAATAACAAGTAGAATTCCTCCTAGTCCATCAATAACAAGTATAATTCCTCCTAGTACATCAATAACAAGTAGAATTCCTCCTAGTCCATCAATAACAAGTAGAATTCCTCCTAGTCCATCAATAACAAGTAGAATTCCTCCTAGTCCATCAATAACAAGTAGAATTCCTCCTAGTCCATCAATAACAAGTAGAATTCCTCCTAGTCCATCAATAACAAGTAGAATTCCTCCTAGTCCATCAATAACAAGCAGAGTTCCTCCAAGTCCATCAATAACAAGTATAATTCCTCCTAGTACATCAATAACAAGTAGAATTCCTCCTAGTCCATCAATAACAAGTAGAATTCCTCCTAGTCCATCAATAACAAGTAGAATTCCTCCTAGTCCATCAATAACAAGTACAATTCCTCCTAGTCCATCAATTACAAGCAGAGTTCCTCCAAGTCCATCAATAACAAGTACAATTCCTCCTAGTACATCAATAACAAGTAGAATTCCTCCTAGTACATCAATAACAAGTAGAATTCCTCCTAGTCCATCAATAACAAGTATAATTTCTCCTAGTACATCAATAACAAGTAGAATTCCTCCTAGTACATCAATAACAAGTAGAATTCCTCCTAGTCCATCAATAACAAGTAGAATTCCTCCTAGTCCATCAATAACAAGTAGAATTCCTCCTAGTCCATCAATAACAAGTAGAATTCCTCCTAGTCCATCAATAACAAGTTCCTCCAGTTCCCTAGTCCATCAATAACAAGCAGAGTTCCTCCTAGTCCATCAATAACAAGTAGAATTCCTCCTAGTCCATCAATAACAAGTAGAATTCCTCCTAGTCCATCAATAACAAGTAGAATTCCTCCTAGTCCATCAATAACAAGCAGAGTTCCTCCTAGTCCATCAATAACAAGTAGAATTCCTCCTAGTCCATCAATTACAAGCAGAGTTCCTCCAAGTCCATCAATAACAAGTATAATTCCTCCTAGTCCATCAATAACAAGTATAATTCCTCCTAGTCCATCAATAACAAGTAGAATTCCTCCTAGTCCATCAATAACAAGCAGAGTTCCTCCTAGTCCATCAATAACAAGTAGAATTCCTCCTAGTCCATCAATAACAAGTATAATTCCTCCTAGTCCATCAATAACAAGTATAATTCCTCCTAGTCCATCAATAACAAGTAGAATTCCTCCTAGTCCATCAATAACAAGTATAATTCCTCCTAGTCCATCAATAACAAGCAGAGTTCCTCCTAGTACATAAATAACAAGCAGAGTTCCTCCTAGTCCATCAATAACAAGTAGAATTCCTCCAAGTACATCAATAACAAGTAGAATTCCTCCTAGTACATAAATAACAAGCAGGATTGGGGCCATCGCTGCCAAAGGAGGAGTTATCATGGTCTAAGACAGACAGATTCTCACATCTGAGACCAATCTGACTACTGCAAACTGGGAGCTGAGGGACTATTTCAACTATGCCTGTATTACCAGTGAATTATGAGCTGAAGTAAGACAGTAAATGATTTATTACTAAATCAAAATAAAGTGCTTTTCAGATTATACCATTTTCAAATGTAACTGTGGCGTGGTCCATTTTAAGCTAAATCAAATAATTATCTCTAAATACTGTAGGTACAACGACATTCACTTAGCCTTGCACAAAGAGAGTGAAGAGAGTACTGACGCTCTCAATGCGACCCAGGAATACCTCAAGGTGAGAACTTCACGGACACGGAAACGTAGCCTGCGATTGAGATATGGACAGGATGGAGTGTGTGTGTGTGTGTGTGTGTGTGTGTGTGTGTCTGTCTGTCTATGGAAGGTATGGAAGGTGAACGGTCCCGTTCTTCACTAGAAACAGTGAACCGGCATCATGTCATGACCCTTTCCTTTGAACCGACAGTTCGAGGGTGAGGGGTCAGAGGGCCGTGTTGTTGAGAGAGAGATGTGAAGCGAGCCAGAGAGCTTCACATCAGATGGAACCATAGAACACAGGATGCAACTGGTGCTGCTGAGTAGCCCTTCACACACTGATAAAACCTCTCACTACTTGGCTTTTACTGCCTGTCTTCATGGAATACAGCACTTCATAAGACACGTTCAGACTGTTCAGAGTTTATACCTTATAAGACATGTTCAGAGTTTATACCTTATAAGACATGTTCAGAGTTTATACCTTATAAGACATGTTCAGAGTTTATACCTTATAAGACATGTTCAGAGTTTATACCTTATAAGACATGTTCAGAGTTTATAAGACATGTTTATAAAACATGTTCAGAGTTTATACCTTATAAGACACGTTCAGACATGTTCAGAGTTTATACTTTATAAGACATGTTCAGAGTTTATACTTTATAAGACATGTTCAGAGTTTATACCTTATAAGACACGTTCAGACATGTTCAGAGTTTATACTTTATAAGACATGTTCAGAGTTTATACCTTATAAGACATGTTCAGAGTTTATAAGACATGTTTATAAACATGTTCAGAGTTTATACCTTATAAGACACGTTCAGACATGTTCAGAGTTTATACTTTATAAGACATGTTCAGAGTTTATACTTTATAAGACATGTTCAGAGTTTATACCTTATAAGACATGTTCAGAGTTTATACCTTATAAGACATGTTCAGAGTTTATACTTTATAAGACATGTTCAGAGTTTATACTTTATAAGACATGTTCAGAGTTTATACTTTATAAGACATGTTCAGAGTTTATACTTTATAAGACATGTTCAGAGTTTATACCTTATAAGACATGTTCAGAGTTTATACTTTATAAGACATGTTCAGAGTTTATACTTTATAAGACATGTTCAGAGTTTATACTTTATAAGACATGTTCAGAGTTTATACATGTTATAAGACATGTTCAGAGTTTATACTTTATAAGACATGTTCAGAGTTTATACCTTATAAGACATGTTTTATACAGACATGTTCAGTTTATACTTTATAAGACATGTTCAGAGTTTATACCTTATAAGACATGTTCAGAGTTTATACCTTATAAGACATGTTCAGATACTTTATAAGACATGTTCAGAGTTTATACTTATAAGACATGTTCAGAGTTTATACTTTATAAGACATGTTCAGAGTTTATACCTTATAAGACATGTTCAGAGTTTATACATAAGACATGTTCAGAGTTTATACTTATAAGACATGTTCAGAGTTTATAGTTTATAAGACATGTTCAGAGTTTATACCTTATAAGACATGTTCAGAGTTTATACCTTATAAGACATGTTCAGAGTTTATACCTTATAAGACATGTTCAGAGTTTATACCTTATAAGACATTTATACCTTATAAGTGTTCAGAGTTTATACCTTATAAGACATGTTCAGAGTTTATACCTTATAAGACATGTTCAGAGTTTATACCTTATAAGACATGTTCAGAGTTTATACCTTATAAGACATGTTCAGAGTTTATACCTTATAAGACATGTTCAGAGTTTATACCTTATAAGACATGTTCAGAGTTTTATACAGAGTTTATACTTATAAGACATGTTCAGAGTTTATACTTTATAAGACATGTTCAGAGTTTATACCTTATAAGACATGTTCAGAGTTTATACTTTATAAGACATGTTCAGAGTTTATACTTTATAAGACATGTTCAGAGTTTATACCTTATAAGACATGTTCAGAGTTTATACCTTATAAGACACGTTCAGACATGTTCAGAGTTTATACCTTATAAGACATGTTCAGAGTTTATACATGTTCAGAGTTTATACTTTATAAGACATGTTCAGAGTTTATACTTTATAAGACATAAGTGTCAGAGTTTATACCTTATAAGACATGTTCAGAGTTTATACCTTATAAGACATGTTCAGAGTTTATACCTTATAAGACATGTTCAGAGTTTATACCTTATAAGACATGTTCAGAGTTTATACCTTATAAGACATGTTCAGAGTTTATACCTTATAAGACATGTTCAGAGTTTATACCTTATAAGACATGTTCAGAGTTTATACCTTATAAGACATGTTCAGAGTTTATACCTTATAAGACATGTTCAGAGTTTATACCTTATAAGACATGTTCAGAGTTTATACCTTATAAGACATGTTTTATACAGAGTTTATACTTTATAAGACATGTTCAGAGTTTATACCTTATAAGACATGTTCAGAGTTTATACCTTATAAGACATGTTCAGAGTTTATACCTTATAAGACATGTTCAGAGTTTATACCTTATAAGACATGTTCAGAGTTTATACTTTATAAGACATGTTCAGAGTTTATACCTCATGTCTGTAAAACAAATAGAACTATAATATAATAAATGCAATTGAAACAGATGGACTGGATTTAACCATCAAACAACTTAATCGTTTCTTTATTTGCTTATAACATTAGCCAGATGTTTGTTCATCTAACAGAATTACCATATAGCCTTAAAAGCATTGTGGGTAACATGAGTAGATAGACAGCTGTCTTTAAGATGACCTTAAATCCCTGACTAAAAGCCTGGCCCATTTGGGAGAGGTGGGTCACATAATAACAAAAGCTGCAGAAAGCTTGGTGTTGTTACTGCCGTCAATCCCACCACCATCCATTTGGGAATGGATAACATTAAATGCTGCATCTCCACGTGCCATAAAACGCGGCGGCCCTTTTGAGGACCCCAGTCCTTGTAAATCTGTTGTGTTTTCACTGGTCAAACAGAGTGGCTCTTCACCTGGTTCCCTTGTCCTCCCTCTAGCCCCCAATGGCCCCAGGGCAGCTAGCACCGTCTGGGGCACAAAGAGCTGCCCGTGTGGACACAGCGTCTCTCACCACCACACCCCAATATTACATCCAACCACAGACACACACAAACACACTCACATACACTCACGTACTCACACACACACAAACAAACATACAGTATACACATATTATACACACCTCCACTCTCTTTCTCGCTCCCAGTCTCCCAGTCACTCAGTCTCTCTGTCTTTCAGTCTCCCAGTCTCTCAGTCTCCCAGTCTCTCAGTCTCCCGGTCTCCCAGTCTCTCAGTCTCTCAGTCTCCCAGTCTCTCAGTCTCCCACTCTCAGTCTCCGAGTCTCCCAGTCTCTCAGTCGGGCAGCTCAATCTCCCAGTCTCCCAGTCTCTCAGTCTTTCTCACTGTTTTTCTGTCTTTCTCCATCTCTGTCTTTTCTGCTTTTCCCTCTCTGCATAATACACTCCCTCTCCCTGTCCATCTCCCTGTCCATCTCCCTGTCCATCTCCAGATCCATCTCCCTGTCCATCTCCCTGTCCATCTCCCTGTCCATCTCCCTCCTCCTCTCCCTGTCCATCTCCCTGTCTATCTCCCTGTCCATCTCCCCCTCCCCTCCCCATCTCCCTTCCCCTCCCTTCCCCTCTCCCTTCCCCTCTCCATCCTCCCTCTCCCTCTCAATCCCCCTTCTAGAAACCCTGCAACTTTAAACTGTTTCCCTCCTCCTCCAAGGAACCCCCCCACACACACACACACATTTCTCACTCCCCACTCTTTTTCACAGTGAAAATTCTGAAACCATCTGTACTAAATGAATGTATTGAAAGGTAGGCTATTAACGGTGTCCATCCAGCATATAACCTGCTGAATATGTGAATGACCAAAATGGGTCAGTCTTAAGTGGGATTTTAGTGATTGTGCATAAGTCTTCTGAAGATACAGTAGATGAATGTTGTCCTACTATAAACGACTTTTGTTAACCGAAATACACACTATAAACTACATAACTTTTCCATGAATTATTTGATGCGTGATTTATTCACATAAACAGACCCACAGTTCCTGAACACGCTATACCTCTCTACCTGTCAACTATAATGCAATATGTTAAGATTTTTTTTAAAGAACGTTATTGTGCACAATTTAGGTGCGTCTATCCATTGCCGTATAAGTTGCTTACATACAGGGCAATCTAGATCTGATTGAATGTAGACCAGTCTGCGGGGATATAACCCACTGTTAATCCGATAGAACCCACTGTTAATCCGATAGAACCCACTGTTAATCCACACCCCCAACTGTGAGACCCGGGGCGCTTTTACAAATGTATGACAACTTCAGAGCACAACAAATCTCAGCGCCATGGAATGGTTGGGTAATGTCGAAGCATTCGTTTTCTAAACTCAATAAAAACTAACAAATAACAAACATATAACATGCCAGTTATAAAAAGTATAATCGCCTATGAAAACGAAATGCATTTTATTTTCTGTCAGTGAAAAAGTAGGATAGAATGCACTATGGGTATTGTTATTTAAAAGTTACTTACAAAAGGCCTTTCGGTGTCCTTTGTAACTCCGTCAACACAGAAATTGCACAGAATGTCCCCGTGAATGCTTTTGAGAGTCCCTAGACTGGTGTCAATATTGAGGTTATAGTAGGCCCATTGAAGTCTGTAGGTTATACGCAAATTGACTGAAGAGCTCTCGGGTTCCTGCTCTGTCGAGAGACTACCTCGCTTTGTCCCGGTGCACTTGTTAAATACTGCAGAGAGCAACGCCTACTAGGGCAACTAGGCAGCTTGGTAAAACTGATTCATTGACGTTTCAGCAAAAAAAAACAATGGAATCGACGGACTTGCGAAACATCGGATTTCCACTCCCACCAACATAATAGAGATATAAATAGTAGTTAGTTATTTGTGTCCGAGTACTGAAAAGTCTGACGTCCAATTTGAAAGTCAGTGGGCTACGGAGTGCGTATGCTGCTTTGCATTCCATCACCTTCCGATACTGGTGGTGCGTTGGTGCTGAATTCTTTAGGGGACATTTCTTATAATAGATTTACGAGCTTTTCTGTAGGGCCATATATTATCATGATTGTATTATAATTTAGTAGCCTATGCTAAATTCATTAGAATATTGGTAGATAATTGACTAAAATTAATGTAAAATATTTACAAGAAACTGTTAGCCAGTGGGCTATGTTTTACACTGAATTATTGTCTATGCCTACTTTTAAACATAATTTGAATGCATTAATAGGCCTATATAATGATGTGCAGGCGGCGGGGTGGTTAGTGTTTAGAGCGTTGGACTAGTAACCGAAAGGTTGCTGACAAGGTACACGTCTGCCGTTCTGCCCCTGAACAGGCAGTTAACCCACTGTTCCTAGGCCGCCATTGAAAATAAGAATTTGTTCTTTAACACTTACCTAGCTAAATAAAGGAATTTAAAAAAAATGTATTCACATCTTTAAAGGGATACTTCTGGAATTTGGCAATGAAGCCCTTTATCTACTTCACCAGAGTCAGATGAACATGTGCAAACCATTTTTATATCTGCCTGCAGTTTGAAGGAAGTTACTAACTAGCGTTAACACGGTTGCAGCCAACCATCCAGTCACATGCTAGCAGTCATTGCGCTAGCGCTAGTTAGCATTGGCTCACTAAACTACCTCTATCATTCTGGATGCAGAGACATACAACTTGTATCTACGGAGGAAGGTAGCCTAGCGGTTAAGAGCTCTGGAGCACTAACTGAGAGGGTGCTGGTTCGAATTCCTGAGCTGACTAGGTGAAAAATCTGTAGATGTACCCCTGAGCAAGGCACTTCGCCCTAATTGTTCCTTTAAAATGATGACTAAAATGTAGAAAGTAAATACAAGCCACAAGTTCACCTGACGTAGATAAAAAATAAATAAAGGGCTTCATTACTAAATTCCCTAATAAGGCTCTCTACTAACCAAATTCCGTTTGGAGTGACCTGAGTGCGCGCATAAAAGATTGGTGTGAAAAATCGATTATTTTGGCTTCTAGGCAAAGTGCGGATGAAGGAATTCATGCAAACAGATTATCTAGACAGAAGAGACACTCTCCTTTATTTGACCTGCACGTGGTTAAAGTTGGAACACTTTGTAAGTGAATGTTTTTGGTGTTTAACTATTTTTTTTAAACCTTTCTTGGAACAAACTCAAAGGCTTGGCGTTCTTTAGGAGCTCACCTGTTCACCTGCATGCCTTACTGGGATGAGTTTAAACACATAGGCCCTATGCCAGCTTGGCTCTTGTTATCTTGATTTTGGCAAGACATCTTACCATATGCCATATAAAAAAGCACAATGTGAAATTTCATTCATTGAAATATTTGCCACTGTATTGTGTATTTTAGAAAGGAAGGATGGATGTTTGTTTGCCAGGGAATTTGATACAGTAGATAGATTGTGTCTGACTGACAAAGCCAGGGTGCTGCACCTGGTTGAACAATGCATGTCCATCCTCACTGCATCTGACAGACCCATCAGGGCCAGTCTCTGATGTCCTGCAAGCCAACGCCAGATTCGGGTCCTTTCTGAGGTTGTTCCCACCTGGCTTGGGCCCGTCAGAGGGGAATCCAGTGAGATTCGGTAAAAAGCACCCCTCTCCCCTCCACCTTATGAGTTTACAGTTGGCTACATAACTGCCCACGTTGTGTCCTTAAACCTCTATTTTAATGATATAAAACGTGTCAGCGGAAAATGAAATGTAACTGTGGATCATTGATAAGATTAGTTTATATATAAGTTATCTGAAATACCGTTCCACTTCAAACATTAGCCTATCTGCTACTTTTGATGTAGCCATTAGTGAACGTGTGGAAAGTTTATTTCAACAGGCTGTAGCACCTGTAAGTTACTGTCTATCTCACCATTCAGTTATTCAATATACCATGGCAGGCACGCATGACGGATCATATAGCACTCATAATCAGTCTTTGTTTTGGGGGACCACCGGGATAAAGGATGTCCTTAGGATCTATTGATGCGTTCACTGCAAATGGAATTTTACAGTATGCTGATATTGCACATTAGAAAGCCATACATCTCTATTCAGCCAGCCCATTTGCCTAAGCGTGCATATAGTGACGTGTGTCTGTCTTTACATGTGCTGGTAATGTTGACTAAATATTGTCAAAAACTTGGGAAAATGTAGACTGAAACAAGAGAAAGGAATGCTCTGTATAAATTCATTTGCTGCTGGTAAAGTGAGAGCAACATCTCTTCTGCTACAGTTCTAAACGACACGAGCGGTCGTTTGGTCAAACCTCATTGCGCAGGCGTGGCGTTTCGTTGCTAGACGCTCTGGCGCACACACAGCAAGAAAGCAAACACGCTTCAGTCGATGGGAAGCGCATAACTTTTTTGGCGAAGTCTTTAAATTGAAAAATAGGTATAGTATGGCATCTTCAGTGTGATTTTATTGATAAAACATCTAAAATGATTCGTGTTTAAAATTATAATCTTATTCTGTGTTATTTGAGAGTATGACGATATTTTCCCACGTCAAATGCGATGTTATTGGCTCCAGTTTTATGTGCTAGAGATTTGAACCTGGTCTCCAAAGCACCTGTCTGACCCATGTTTTGACTGCCGAACGGTTTCTGAGTCTGAACATCCCAAGGATGGAACCGATCTAGAACAGCGGTGTTTCCCCTAGAATAACGTAAATATAGTTATTATCATTAAATACCACATTTTTTAATTTGGAAATTAAAGTGAGATGTTTTCAATTTTATCAGATGCGTAATTTTTTAATTTACAAGGAAAGTCAGTTAAGAACAACGGCCTAGGAACAGTGGGTTAATGGCCTTGTTCAGGGGAAGAACGACAGATTTTTACCTTGTCAACTCGGGGATTCGATCTTACAACCTTTCGGTTTCTAGTATAACGTTCTAACCACTAGGCTACCTGCCGCCCAATGCAATGCTTGTGCATTAATAGCCTTATAGTGCATCAAGAAAAACGGAACTCACAATTCTATTGGAAACACAGCTCGTGGAATTACACTCAAGAATGTCACACAGGTATTCTATTTTGTTTTATCTACATGATGTATCTCATATTGTGCAAATGCTGTAACCAATGTTGTGGCTAGACTATATAGGCCTATAGGACACTTGGAAAGATCCAAATGACATCCACAGACATATCCAGGAGAGGCACTGCACAACTCTAAACAGAGTCAACCACTTACTCAGTTGTGGTCATACTTCCTTTATGATTTCCGGACTATTAAAAGGGCTATGGGAGAGCAGCAGTTTGCGAAAGAGAGGGGAAGTCTACATTGTGTTTTGCTGTTCCCATAACAACAGACAGTCATGTTTGTATCAACCTGGCTAAGCATTTCAAAAGCAGTTAGTCTGAGCTATATTTCCCATCCCTAGATGTTGTTACTGAAATGTTACCACACAGCTTTATTCACAGAAATATGTCTACTCACTGAGGACATGTGAAACAAAAGAAACAAAATAAAGCCTAATCCTTTATTTCCTGGTCCCCTGACCGGTATAAGCCTTTGTGACTTGTTGACCTTGTAGTTTTTGGGGTTTCATTGGGGGTCCTTTGAATTATTTTGACTTCACAGCGTTGTTGCCTGGGCACTAGTTGGGTATCTGGTTGAATTCCCCAACACCCTCTCATTTTTATTGTAACGTCCCCCTCAGAAATGTCCTTTCAGCCTAGTCCTCACTACACCACCCCCATTCCCACCCACTGACCCCTGGCAGCTTTGATTCAACCAGTCCCTTAACAAGAGTGGGCCATGGAAATGCTGCCTTTGGGGTAATGACATAGGCCTCATAGGAATATGAAAGGAGCGTGGTTTCACCATTGTAAGCCTCAGCTCTTTTAGATATACAGAGGCAGCAACTATGTTAAAAGTTCAAATAGAAAATAATTACATGTTTACAGATGTAGGAGCGTAATTTGATCACTCTTTGTTTTGTTGCTGAGAATCTTCCAGCACCGCAGGAAATGCAGATGAGCTTTGTGATTCACATAAATAAACTGAAAACCTACATTAACACAGTTATATTAACAGTATTGCACTTTTCTTGTAGCCTACTTTTTGGCCAGATTATGGACTAAATGTTAAAATCTGTTAAAATCCTGTTGCTACAGGATTATTTTGCTGCGACAATATGGGTCAAATTAAGATCCTACATCTGTAGGCCTATAATGGTTATTTGTTGATGGCTGTTAGGGAGTGACATTAGGGATATCTAGCGGCCATTTTTGTTTTCTTCTATGGCATTGATAGTTCTATGTGTCAACAAACTCTAATTTTTACAACAGCTAGGCTGAGGTAGGAAGGTATTTTTATACCTACAGTAAATATCAACTATGACCAAGAAGACAAGTGCACCCCTCTCATTCCCAGGTGTTTTAGCCAGGTGGTGTTAGGCTTGTTTGAAGGTTTTGACTGACAGACCACCTGCCAGTTACTGCATGACAAAGAGAGGGTTATTGACAATCTAGTGCAAAGTGAAAGAAATAGGTGTTAGAATCCTTCAATCCTTTTAATGGTACTTATCAGACATTACCTGGAGAGACAGCTCTGCCAAGGGCAGCTATCCTGAAGCAGGTGACGGTTCTACCTTGGCCTTTGTCCATCCAGAAAAGTAAGAGAGAAAAGTGATAGAGAAAGAGCCAGACATAGTAAGAAAGAGAACCCTCCCCTCGAAATATGTCCAATATGTCCATCCACATACGATATGCCCTTCCCCTTCGCTCTCCCTTCTCTTCCTCCTTCACTTCCCCTTCTCCTCCTTCCCCTTCTCCTTCTCCTTCCCCTCCTCCTTCTATTTCCCCTTCACCTTCTCTCTCCTCCTGTTCTTTCTCCTTTCCCTCCCCCTCCTCCTCTTTCCCCTTCGCTCTCCCTTCTCCTCCTCCTTCACTCTCCCTTCTGCTTCTCTTTCCCCTCCTTCTCCTTGTCCTTCTTCTCAGCTCCTACACCAGGATGTGGGTCCAGGCCCATGGAGCCTTGGAGGACCTCCTGGTGGATGAGCACCCTCCCACTGCCCCTCGGCCGCTGAAGGACCGGCTGCAAGTCTTCCAGGGCCTGGCCACCTTCTACCTGAAGTACCTGCAGATCTTCCGCAGCCTGGAGGCTGTCTACGACCAGATAGTTCACCCCCAGAAGAGACGCATGGTCAGGCACGTGTTGGACGGCGTGATGGGTAGAATCCTGGAGCTCAAGAATGAGATGGTGGAGCTGGAGTTCTCAGAGTTCCACTACTTTGATGATGTGCTGCAGGACCTCAAGCTGACACCTGTGAGTCAGTGGTACTGTACAGGGGACTGAGTGATAGGACGTGAAGGGGGAATGAGGAAAAGGAGTTTCTGTATCCTGACAGTCATTTTCAAAGTATTTGGAACTCACCCCTTTAACTCAGAGATTCTACCTTTTGAATCACACACAACGACAGAGAAATATTTATATTTTGCAGGAGGACCTGGAGGTGCCCATCCCTCAGTATTTTGTGAGAGAGAAGATGCGTGTGCTGCGGGACAGAGAGAAGATGCTGGCTCATGTCATGGCTAAAGGGGGACACATTGAACAGGTTGAGCAGGTTAGAGAAACACTATCAGCCTCCCTTATGTAAGAAATTATTACAATTGTTACCATGAAATTCATTAAAAGAAATACGGTTACCTCAGCCTAGATATATAGTGTGGATGTAGAATAAAATATTAAACTTAAACATTACTCTAGTCTCACACAGCAGATGCTTCTTCCCAAGTTGTATGCCTGGGGAGGAGGTTAACATTACTCTAGTCTCACACAGCAGATGCTTCTTCCCAAGTTGTATGCCTGGGGAGGAGGTTAACATTACTCTAGTCTCACACAGCAGATGCTTCTTCCCAAGTTGTATGCCTGGGGAGGAGGTTAACATTACTCTAGTCTCACACAGCAGATGCTTCTTCCCAAGTTGTATGCCTGGGGAGGAGGTTAACATTACTCTAGTCTCACACAGCAGATGCTTCTTCCCAAGTTGTATGCCTGGGGAGGAGGTTAACATTACTCTAGTCTCACATATGCTTCTTCCCAGAGTCATGCCTGGGGAGGAGGTTAACATTACTCTAGTCCCACAAGAAGATGCTTTTCCCAAGTTGTATGCCTGGGGATGATCTTGATTTAGTCTTACAACAGCAGATGCTTCTTCCCAAGTTGTATGCCTGGGGAGGAGGTTAACTTTCTAGTCATACACAGCAGATGCTTCTTTCCCACAATGCAAGGTTAACATTACTCTAGTCTCACACAGCAGATGCTTCTTCATTTGCAATATTTACTTAGTCTCACACAGCAGATGCTTCTTCCCAGCATCCTGGGGAGGAGGTTAACATTACTCTAGTCTCATCAAAAGATGCTTCTTCCCAAATGCCTGGGGAAGGTGGATACTCTAGAACACAGGATGTTTTCAAATGCCTGGGGGAGGTTAACATTTCTAGTCTGGAAACAGCAGATGCTTCTTCTGTATGCCTGGAGAAAGTTAACGGTACTGAAAGAGTATAATCTGAGACGACATTATGAAACGATGCCTGGGGAACACAGCAGACAAAAACAAGAATATGGACATGGAACAAAGGCTACAAAAGGCAGATGAATCTTCCCAAGTTGTATGCCTGGGGAATTAACAGGCTCTGTCTCACAAAGATGCTTCAAATTGTATGCCTGGGGAGGAGGTTAACAGGCTGCTAGTCAAGGCCAGTTTTATTTTGGCAGAAGAGATCGCTAAATCAGCCCGGCCATTGTATGCCTGGGGAGGAGGTTATTTCATCAAAAGATGCTTGATTAAAGTTTGTGCCTGGGGAGGAGTTTGCCCAGAAAAAGCAGATGCTTTTTAAATGTGAGTCTGGGGAGCAGAAACATTACCATTGCACAGCAGATGCCAGTTGTCCATCAATCTAAAAGAGCAGCTTGTTCCCAAAGCCTGGAAAACATTTTAGTCATGCATATTCTTCTTCCCCAAGGCTGGGGAGGAGGTTAACATGACTCTAGTCACACAGCAGATTTCTTCCATTGCCCAGTTAACATTACTCTTCTCATCACAGCAGATGCTTCTTCCCAAGTTGTATGCCTGGGGAGGAGTTTTTACTCTAGTCCTACAGCAGATGCTTCTTCCCAATGATTTGTATGAAGAGGTGTCAAGATGTGTAAATGAGATGGAGCTGCCTTAGTCTCACACAGCAGATGCTTCTTCCCAACCGTATGCCTGGGGAGGAGGTTAACCTCTAGTCTGGACACAGGAGATGCTTCTTCCCAAGATGTATGCCTGGGAAAAGATGCAACTCTAGTCAACACAGCAGATGCTTCTTCCCAAGTGTATGCCTGGGGAGGAGCTTAACATTACTAGTCTACACCAGGAGATGCTTCTTCCCAAGTTGTAGCCTGGGGAAATGGTTAGCATGTAATCTAGTCATCACACAGCGCTTCAGTTAACTTTATCAGAGGAAAGGTTTGAATCACACAGCCATGTTCAAGGCATTTCTGGGGAGGAGTTAACATTACGGACATGGTGATTTGCCTCTTATCACACAGAGTCTGTGTCAGAGGTGCTAAGCCATGGGAAAGGTGCTTCAAAGATTTGTGAGCGGGCACGGCAGGAGATTTGCTCAGGCATGTTCTTGGACAGCAAAGGAGGAAAGACACAACACAACAGCACCGAGACGAAATGTTTCTGTGTCAAATGGTTTTCTGTGTGACATTACGAGTCATCTGAATGCAATAAACTTGCAGCTGCAGGCCAACATTTCCAATTGCTGTTGATCAGTACTGACTATGTTTTACAGTACAGTGAACCATTTAAAACCAAACAGTGACTCTGATTAACTGGGAGTAACTGTCCAGTGTTTCGGATTTTTATGAAATATTACTTATAGTTAATTACCCAGCTGAAAGACCATTTATTAAGTATGTTAAAAGCTCTCTTCCAGTGTTGGAACAGTTGGCTGATAAAATATTCATGCAAGTAGACCACTGACTGGCCAGCTCATCCTCAGATGATGACATGAGCCTTGAAGGAAATAAAAAGCATTTTGGAAATGGTCTGTGTAATACATTTGCTGTTTTAAAAAAGTGTTTTTTCCTAAGCTTGTAGTTCACCAAACCTCCAAATGGAGTTGATTGACCTCCAATGCAATGATGCACTGAGGGGTTGTAATCCCACTCTCGGCAGTGGGGTTGTAGTTCATCCCACTTCTCCCGTCAGAATGCCCCAGCTCTCATCCAGGCTGCTCAAGGGTTGTCTATGTTTGGCATCACATACCTCTAGTCAACAACTGTTTTCTTTGATGAACCTGAACAAAACATCACACAGAAGTCAGAGGGTTACTAGTTCATCACACTCCACTCTATTCAGAGGGTTTAGTTCAGCTCAGAGCCTCTAGTCAGAGGGTTGTATTGATGAACTTGTGGAAAAGATGGGACACCACTCTCAAGTATCACCCTCAACCTCAAACAAGGGTTGTACATTACTGTGTCAATCACATATTTAGTCAGAGGGTTTTTCATCCCAGTTCAAGTTTAAAAGTTAAAATGTCATCCCATTTGTTTTCAGAGGGTTGCATGTTATCTTCTCCTTAAACAAAGTGTTGTTTTTGATTAATCAGATTTTTCATCCCACTTTATTTTTTTGTATTTCAATCCAATTATATTTTCAAAAATATTTCAGTTGAGTGGATGATAGAAAATTGCTATTATTGTTTTTCTTTGAAGTAAATTTAGCCCACTTTTGCTAAAATAGAAAATATAGTCTACTGAGTCAGGTGCCTTGAATAGTTTCTTTCATTTAATGTTCATGTTAGGGTTGTATTTATATAAAGGAAATTTGTCTTTTGTGTCTGTTGAAAATTAAAGTTACTGACAGAGCCATCAGAAAATATTGTTCATTTATCTGATCAGATTGTAATATATTTGTCAGGTTTTCAGTAGGTTCATCCCAGGTTCTAGTCAGACTATATTCATCCCATTTAAAAATTTTCAATGAACATTCAGAACAGTTCATCCCACTCTTGTAGCTGATTTTTATTTCCCCCTCTCTCTATTTGACTTTGTTCATCACCCCTGCTCTAGTCATACACAGCAGATGCTTCTTCCCAGTCAGTTGTTCATGCCTGGGGAGTCAGAGGGTTAACATTCTCTAGTCTCACACAGCAGATGCTTCTTCCCAAGTTGTATGCCTGGGGAGGAGGTTAATCCCATTAGTCTTGTAGTCATACACAGCAGATTGCTTCTTCCCAAGTTGTATGCCAGGGGTTGTAGTTCATCCCATTACTCTAGTCAGAGGGTTGTAGTTCATCCCAGATGCTTCTTCCCAAGTTGTATGCCTGGGGAGTCAGAGGGTTAACATTACATCTAGTCTCACACAGCAGATGCTTCTTCCCAAGTTGTATGCCTGGGGTTGAGGTTAACCCATTACTCTAGTCATACAGTCAGAGGGTTGATGCTTCTTCCCAAGTTGTATGCCTGGGGAGTAGTTAATCCCATTACTCTAGTCAGACACAGCAGATGCTTCTTCCCAAGTTGTATGCAGGGGGAGGTTAACATTACTCTAGTCTCAGACAGCAGATGCTTCTTCCCAAGTTGTATGCCTGGGGTTGTAGGTTAATCCCACTTACTCTAGTCAGAGGGTCACAGTTCATGCTTCTTCCCAAGTTGTATGCCTGGGGGGTTGAGGTTAATCCCACTTACTCTAGTCAGAGCAGATGCTTCTTCCCAAGTTGTATGCCTGGGGAGGGTTGTAGTTCATCCCATTACTCTAGTCTCAGAGGGTTGTAGATCCCACTTCTTCAGAGGGTTGTAGTTCATCATCCTGGGGGGAGGTTAATCCCATTACTCTAGTCTCAGAGGGTTGATGCTTCTTCCCAAGTTAGTTCATGCCTGGGTCAGAGGGTTGTAGTTTAACATCCCACTACTCTAGTCATACACAGCAGATGCTTCTTCCCAGAGTTGTATGCCTGGGGAGGAGGTTAACATTACTCTCTCAGTGTTGAGGTCCTCCCCTCTTATGTCTATACTGCTGTCTGTGTCAGGAGGTGTAGTTCAGACCATGTGTCTGGAGGAAGCTGTTCATCCCACTCCTTCAGGTTTGTGAGTTCGGGCCACTCTCTCTAGTCAGGGGTCGTAGTTCAGGCATCGCTCTAGTCAGAGGGTTGTAGTTCAGGCTGAGGAAGAGGGTTGTAGTTCATCCCAAGAGCCAAGTCAGATCAGCACCCTGGACCCTCTCCCACCAGGCTGCCAGTTCATCCCATTCAGAGAGGTAAGTAGTTCATATACTTAGTCAGAGGGTTTAGTTCATCCCACATATTTTGTCAGCAAACTTGTAGTTCATCCCACCAACATTTCAGAGGGTTGCTGTTCAACCCACTACTGACTGATGTTTTAATTCATCCCACCACTAGTCAGAGGGTTGTAGTTCATCCCAGCCAACAGTCAGGGAAGCTGATTAACTGTCAGAGTTAAAGTAACTCCCCAGTGTTTCCAGATTTTTCATGAAATATTACTTATAGTTAATTACAACATGAGTTCATTTTCCTTTTTCATTTATTAAGTATGTTAAAAGTTCATCCCACTGTGTTGGAATCAGTGTGGGTTAAAAATATTCATCCCACTGACTGGCCAGTCATCCTCAGGATGATGACATCAGCCTCTAGAAGGAAATAGTTCATCCCATTTTAGTCAGAGGGTTGTAGTTCATCCCACTAGTCAGAGTTTAGTTGTTTTTAAAAAAAAAGTGTTTTTTCCTAGTCAGAGGGTTGTAGTTCATCCCACTCTCTCTAGTCAGAGGGTTGTAGTTCATCCCACTCTCTCTAGTCAGAGGGTTGTAGTTCATCCCACTCTCTCTAGTCAGAGGGTTGTAGTTCATCCCACTCTCTAGTCAGAGGGTTGTAGTTCATCCCACTCTCTCTAGTCAGAGGGTTGTAGTTCATCCCACTCTCTCTAGTCAGAGGGTTGTAGTTCATCCCACTCTCTCTAGTCAGAGGGTTGTAGTTCATCCCACTCTCTCTAGTCAGAGGGTTGTAGTTCATCCCACCTCTCTAGTCAGAGGGTTGTAGTTCATCCCACTCTCTAGTCAGAGGGTTGTAGTTCATCCCACTGTCTCTAGTCAGAGGGTTGTAGTTCATCCCACTCTCTCTAGTCAGAGGGTTGTAGTTCATCCCACTCTCTCTAGTCAGAGGGTTGTAGTTCATCCCACTCTCTCTAGTCAGAGGGTTGTAGTTCATCCCACTCTCTCTAGTCAGAGGGTTGTAGTTCATCCCACTCTCTCTAGTCAGAGGGTTGTAGTTCATCCCACTCTCTCTAGTCAGAGGGTTGTAGTTCATCCCACTCTCTCTAGTCAGAGGGTTGTAGTTCATCCCACTCTCTCTAGTCAGAGGGTTGTAGTTCATCCCACTCTCTAGTCAGAGGGTTGTAGTTCATCCCACTCTCTCTAGTCAGAGGGTTGTAGTTCATCCCACTCTCTCTAGTCAGAGGGTTGTAGTTCATCCCACTCTCTCTAGTCAGAGGGTAGTCAGAGGGTTGTAGTTCATCCCACTCTCTCTAGTCAGAGGGTTGTAGTTCATCCCACTCTCTCTAGTCAGAGGGTTGTAGTTCAGAGGGTTGTAGTTCATCCCACTCTCTCTAGTCAGAGGGTTGTAGTTCATCCCACTCTCTCTAGTCAGAGGGTTGTAGTTCATCCCACTCTCTCTAGTCAGAGGGTTGTAGTTCATCCCACTCTCTCTAGTCAGAGGGTTGTAGTTCATCCCACTCTCTCTAGTCAGAGGGTTGTAGTTCATCCCACTCTCTCTAGTCAGAGGGTTGTAGTTCATCCCACTCTCTCTAGTCAGAGGGTTGTAGTTCATCCCACTCTCTCTAGTCAGAGGGTTGTAGTTCATCCCACTCTCTCTAGTCAGAGGGTTGTAGTTCATCCCACTCTCTCTAGTCAGAGGGTTGTAGTTCATCCCACTCTCTCTAGTCAGAGGGTTGTAGTTCATCCCACTCTCTCTAGTCAGAGGGTTGTAGTTCATCCCACTCTCTCTAGTCAGAGGGTTGTAGTTCATCCCACTCTCTCTAGTCAGAGGGTTGTAGTTCATCCCACTCTCTCTAGTCAGAGGGTTGTAGTTCATCCCACTCTCTAGTCAGAGGGTTGTAGTTCATCCCACTCTCTCTAGTCAGAGGGTTGTAGTTCATCCCACTCTCTCTAGTCAGAGGGTTGTAGTTCATCCCACTGTCTCTAGTCAGAGGGTTGTAGTTCATCCCACTCTCTCTAGTCAGAGGGTTGTAGTTCATCCCACTCTCTCTAGTCAGAGGGTTGTAGTTCATCCCACTCTCTCTAGTCAGAGGGTTGTAGTTCATCCCACTCTCTCTAGTCAGAGGGTTGTAGTTCA
Organism: Oncorhynchus nerka; assembly: GCF_034236695.1. Lineage (NCBI taxonomy): Eukaryota > Metazoa > Chordata > Actinopteri > Salmoniformes > Salmonidae > Oncorhynchus > Oncorhynchus nerka. The sequence continues at coordinate 12,850,651 of NC_088397.1, forward strand.
TCCCACTCTCTCTAGTCAGAGGGTTGTAGTTCATCCTAGTCAGAGGGTTGTAGTTCATCCCACTCTCTAGTCAGAGGGTTGTAGTTCATCCCACTCTCTCTAGTCAGAGGGTTGTAGTTCATCCCACTCTCTCTAGTCAGAGGGTTGTAGTTCATCCCACTCTCTCTAGTCAGAGGGTTGTAGTTCATCCCACTCTCTCTAGTCAGAGGGTTGTAGTTCATCCCACTCTCTCTAGTCAGAGGGTTGTAGTTCATCCCACTCTCTCTAGTCAGAGGGTTGTAGTTCATCCCACTCTCTCTAGTCAGAGGGTTGTAGTTCATCCCACTCTCTCTAGTCAGAGGGTTGTAGTTCATCCCACTCTCTCTAGTCAGAGGGTTGTAGTTCATCCCACTCTCTCTAGTCAGAGGGTTGTAGTTCATCCCACTCTCTCTAGTCAGAGGGTTGTAGTTCATCCCACTCTCTCTAGTCAGAGGGTTGTAGTTCATCCCACTCTCTCTAGTCAGAGGGTTGTAGTTCATCCCACTCTCTCTAGTCAGAGGGTTGTAGTTCATCCCACTGTCTCTAGTCAGTTCATCCCACTCTCCCTCTAGTCAGAGGGTTGTAGTTCATCCCACTCTCTCTAGTCAGAGGGTTGTAGTTCATCCCACTCTCTCTAGTCAGAGGGTTGTAGTTCATCCCACTCTCTCTAGTCAGAGGGTTGTAGTTCATCCCACTCTCTCTAGTCAGAGGGTTGTAGTTCATCCCAGTCTCTCTCTAGTCAGAGGGTTGTAGTTCATCCCACTCTCTCTAGTCAGAGGGTTGTAGTTCATCCCACTCTCTCTAGTCAGAGGGTTGTAGTTCATCCCACTCTCTCTAGTCAGAGGGTTGTAGTTCATCCCACTCTCTCTTGTAGTCAGAGGGTTGTAGTTCATCCCACTCTCTCTAGTCAGAGGGTTGTAGTTCATCCCACTCTCTCTAGTCAGAGGGTTATAGTTCATCCCACTCTCTCTAGTCAGAGGGTTGTAGTTCATCCCACTCTCTCTAGTTCATCCCACTCTCTCTAGTCAGAGGGTTGTAGTTCATCCCACTCTCTCTAGTCAGAGGGTTATAGTTCATCCCACTCTCTCTAGTCAGAGGGTTGTAGTTCATCCCACTCTCTCTAGTCAGAGGGTTGTAGTTCATCCCAGCTCTCTCTAGTCAGAGGGTTGTAGTTCATCCCACTCTCTCTAGTCAGAGGGTTGTAGTTCATCCCACTCTCTCTAGTCAGAGGGTTGTAGTTCATCCCACTCTCTCTAGTCAGAGGGTTGTAGTTCATCCCACTCTCTCTAGTCAGAGGGTTGTAGTTCATCCCACTCTCTCTAGTCAGAGGGTTGTAGTTCATCCCACTCTCTCTAGTCAGAGGGTTGTAGTTCATCCCACTCTCTCTAGTCAGAGGGTTGTAGTTCATCCCACTCTCTCTAGTCAGAGGGTTGTAGTTCATCCCACTCTCTCTAGTCAGAGGGTTGTAGTTCATCCCACTCTCTCTAGTCAGAGGGTTGTAGTTCATCCCACTCTCTCTAGTCAGAGGGTTGTAGTTCATCCCACTCTCTCTAGTCAGAGGGTTGTAGTTCATCCCACTCTCTCTAGTCAGAGGGTTGTAGTTCATCCCACTCTCTCTAGTCAGAGGGTTGTAGTTCATCCCACTCTCTCTAGTCAGAGGGTTGTAGTTCATCCCACTCTCTCTAGTCAGAGGGTTGTCAGTTCATCCCACTCTCTCTAGTCAGAGGGTTGTAGTTCATCCCACTCTCTCTAGTCAGAGGGTTGTAGTTCATCCCACTCTCTCTAGTCAGAGGGTTGTAGTTCATCCCACTCTCTCTAGTCAGAGGGTTGTAGTTCATCCCACTCTCTCTAGTCAGAGGGTTATAGTTCATCCCACTCTCTCTAGTCAGAGGGTTGTAGTTCATCCCACTCTCTCTAGTCAGAGGGTTATAGTTCATCCCACTCTCTCTAGTCAAAGCCAAACCACCTCTTGATGAATTGCTCAAAGATGGGTAACAGAATAACATCTGTATAAAACTCTGCTAGACACTTGGACTGAGTCCAAGTCCAGATCGATGGCTGCTTTTACTTTGTATGGAGACATGGGTCCAAGTGATATAGTTTTCTGCCTGCTTTGCAAAAAGGCACAAGAACTCCATCTCAACAATGTTATCTCAATGTCACCTCTCTGTTGTTGGTTGGTTCAGAACCAGAGTACCACCTAGATGTTCTCGTACAGACACCCAGATGTCAAAACGTGGGGTCATCACATTACATGATCAGCAAGGTCATGGAAACAAACACCTAAAATTCAGACTCCCTTTCAGTTCCCCCCACCATTCTCTCTCATCGGCCCAAGTGTAAACCATCTCTGGCCTAACAAAGCCACTGGGCACATTGCTTTCACGGAGGAATCGGGTGTGTAGATATTTTATGGAGAGGTTGGATCATGTATCGTTATAATAATGTGGCATGGCTGAGGTAGTGACAAGTGGTTCTGTTGACCTGACCTGTTAGGGTTCATGTTCAGGTCAGAGCGCTGGGTCAATGTTAATCCCTGTCTTGCACAAGGGACGGTATCGATCAAACACTGTTAGACAAACCTGACTTTGTAAGCAGCACCTTGGTAGAACAGGACACTACTTTTATATCAGATGACACCACCACTGTGACTGATACATAGAGGCTCATTCCTCCCTGCAGTAGAGTTACATTCCTCGTGGGGGGAGATATCATTGTAGCAGACCAGACAAAGAGAGGGGCTCTTCTACAGGGGGGCAGGTGTTATCATGAGTAGCGTCGGTCTCCTGGATGTTAGCTGGCTGCCAGCCCCGGGTCCTGAGTGTCTGTCTCCTGGATGTTAGCTGCCTGCCAGCCCCGGGTCCTGAGTGTCTGTCTCCTGGATGTTAGCTGCCTGCCAGCCCCGGGTCCTGAGTGTCTGTCTCCTGGATGTTAGCTGCCTGCCAGCCCCGGGTCCTGAGTGTCTGTCTCCTGAATGTTAGCTGCCTGCCAGCCCCGGGTCCTGAGTGTCTGTCTCCTGGATGTTAGCTGCCTGCCAGCCCCGGGTCCTGAGTGTCTGTCTCCTGGATGTTAGCTGCCTGCCAGCCCCGGGTCCTGAGTGTCTGTCTCCTGGATGTTAGCTGCCTGCCAGCCCCGGGTCCTGAGTGTCTGTCTCCTGGATGTTAGCTGCCTGCCAGCCCCGGGTCCTGAGTGTCTGTCTCCTGAATGTTAGCTGCCTGCCAGCCCCGGGTCCTGAGTGTCTGTCTCCTGGATGTTAGCTGCCTGCCAGCCCCGGGTCCTGAGTGTCTTTCTCCTGGATGTTAGCTGCCTGCCAGCCCCGGGTCCTGAGTGTCTGTCTCCTGGATGTTAGCTGCCTGCCAGCCCCGGGTCCTGAGTGTCTGTCTCCTGGATGTTAGCTGCCTGCCAGCCCCCCCGGTCCTGAGTGTCTGTCTCCTGAATGTTAGCTGCCTGCCAGCCCCCGGGTCCTGAGTGTCTGTCTCCTGGATGTTAGCTGCCTGCCAGCCCCCGGGTCCTGAGTGTCTGTCTCCTGGATGTTAGCTGCCTGCCAGCCCCGGGTCCTGAGTGTCTGTCTCCTGGATGTTAGCTGCCTGCCAGCCCCGGGTCCTGAGTGTCTGTCTCCTGGATGTTAGCTGCCTGCCAGCCCCGGGTCCTGAGTGTCTGTCTCCTGGATGTTAGCTGCCTGCCAGCCCCGGGTCCTGAGTGTCTGTCTCCTGGATGTTAGCTGCCTGCCAGCCCCGGGTCCTGAGTGTCTGTCTCCTGGATGTTAGCTGCCTGCCAGCCCCGGGTCCTGAGTGTCTGTCTCCTGGATGTTAGCTGCCTGCCAGCCCCGGGTCCTGAGTGTCTGTCTCCTGGATGTTAGCTGCCTGCCAGCCCCGGGTCCTGAGTGTCTGTCTCCTGGATGTTAGCTGCCTGCCAGCCCCGGGTCCTGAGTGTTTGGCATTTGTCGGGCTCTGCTCAGCTCTCAGCTGTTCATGCAATGCAGTATGGGCATGCTGGTTATACAATCCCCTTTTGTCTGTCCCCTTGTGTTGTGTTCTACTTGTCTTGTTTTATGTTCTATGTGTGTCTTGTTTTGGGTTCTAGGTATGTATTTTTGTGTTCTAGGTGCCCTGTTTGTCTGGTGTGTTCTAGGTGTCCTGTGTTGTGTCCTAGCCCCCGTCCTGTTTTTCTGGTGTGTTCCAGGTGTCCTGTGTTGTGTCCTAGCTGTTCTGTTGTTCTGGTGTGTTCCAGGTGTCCTGTGTTGTGTCCTAGCTGTCCTGTTGTTCTGGTGTGTTCCAGGTGTCCTGTGTTGTGTCCTAGCTGTTCTGTTGTTCTGGTGTGTTCCAGGTGTCCTGTGTTGTGTCCTAGCTGCCCTGTTCTGGTGTGTTCTAGGTGTCCTGTGTTGTGTCCTAGCTGCCCTGTTCTGGTGTGTTCTAGGTGTCCTGTGTTGTGTCCTAGCTGTTCTGTTGTTCTGGTGTGTTCCAGGTGTCCTGTGTTGTGTCCTAGCTGCCCTGTTGTTCTGGTATGTTCTAGGTGTCCTGTGTTGTGTCCTAGCTGCCCTGTTGTTCTGGTGTGTTCTAGGTGTCCTGTGTTGTGTCCTAGCTGCCCTGTTGTTCTGGTGTGTTCTAGGTGTCCTGTGTTGTGTCCTAGCTGCCCTGTTGTTCTGGTATGTTCTAGGTGTCCTGTGTTGTGTCCTAGCTGTCCTGTTGTTCTGGTGTGTTCTAGGTGTCCTGTGTTGTGTCCTAGCTGTCCTGTTGTTCTGGTGTGTTCCATGTGTCCTGTGTTGTGTCCTAGCTGTTCTGTTGTTCTGGTGTGTTCTAGGTGTCCTGTGTTGTGTCCTAGCTGTTCTGGTGTGTTCTAGGTGTCCTGTGTTGTGTCCTAGCTGTCCTGTTGTTCTGGTGTGTTCCAGGTGTCCTGTGTTGTGTCCTAGCTGTCCTGTTGTTCTGGTGTGTTCCAGGTGTCCTGTGTTGTGTCCTAGCTGTTCTGTTGTTCTGGTGTGTTCTAGGTGTCCTGTGTTGTGTCCTAGCTGTTCTGTTGTTCTGGTGTGTTCTAGGTGTCCTGTGTTGTGTCCTAGCTGTCCTGTTGTTCTGGTGTGTTCCAGGTGTCCTGTGTTGTGTCCTAGCTGTCCTGTTGTTCTGGTATGTTCTAGGTGTCCTGTGTTGTGTCCTAGCTGCCCTGTTGTTCTGGTGTGTTCTAGGTGTCCTGTGTTGTGTCCTAGCTGCCCTGTTGTTCTGGTGTGTTCTAGGTGTCCTGTGTTGTGTCCTAGCTGCCCTGTTGTTCTGGTGTGTTCCTAGCTGTCCTGTTGTTCTGGTGTGGTGTCCTGTGTTGTGTCCTAGCTGTTCTGTTGTTCTGGTGTGTTCTAGGTGTCCTGTGTTGTGTCCTAGCTGTCCTGTTGTTCTGGTGTGTTCCAGGTGTCCTGTGTTGTGTCCTAGCTGTCCTGTTGTTCTGGTGTGTTCAGGTGTCCTGTGTTGTGTCCTAGCTGTTCTGTTGTTCTGGTATGTTCTAGGTGTCCTGTGTTGTGTCCTAGGTGTTCTGTTGTTCTGGTGTTTTCTAGGTGTCCTGTGTTGTGTCCTAGCTGTTCTGTTGTTCTGGTATGTTCCAGGTTTGGCGGGGCTACAGTCAGAGGAAGAGGACCAGGAGAGAACGGCTGGAGGAGATGATATTTCTGGGAATGGTGGGTGTACTTGTTCACTGTTCCCTCTACCAGGACCGTGTTGGGTAACAAAGGGGCAGGGTTACTCTGAGTCAATAAACACAGGCACGTCTGTATTGGGAAGGTCAGCCAATCAGTACCAGTGGTGATAACCAGACAAGCCTTGGTGCCATGGTAACTATGTTTATCTTCCCTTTGTGCTAAGTCAGTCAGTCAGTCAGTCAGTCAGTCAGACAGACAGACAGACAGACAGACAGTCTGTCTCTGTCTCTGTCTTTCTAAGGGGCTTTATTGGCATGGGAAACATTGCCTAAGCAAGTGAAATAAACATTAAAACAGTAAACATTACATTCACAAAAGTTACAAAAGAATAAAGACATTTCAAATGTAATATTATGTCTATATACATTGTTGTAACAATGTGTAAATAGTTAAATTACAAAAGGCAAATAAATGGTGTGTGTTCTTCACTGGTTGCCCTTTTCTTGCAACAGGTCACAAATCTTGCTGCTGTGATTGGATTGGATTTGGATTCAAATTCTTTGTGGATCTGTATAATCTGAGGGAAATATGTGTCTCTAATATGGTCATACATCATACACAGGAGGTTAGGAAGTGCTGCTCAGTTTCCACCTCATTTTGTGGGCAGTGAGCACATAGCCTGTCTTCTCTTGTCAGCCAGGTCTGCCTATGACGACCTTTCTCTATAGCAAGGCTATGCTCACTGAGTCTGTACTTAGTCAAAGCTTTCCTCTAAGTTTGGGTCAGTCACAGTGATCAGGTATTCTGCCACTGTTAATTCTTTGCAATGTGTCAAGTAATTATCTTTTTGTTTTCTCATGATATGGTTGGGTCTAATTGTGTTGCTGTCCTGAGGCTCTGTGGGGTCTGTTTGTGTTTGTGAACAGAGCCCCAGGACCAGCTTGCTTAGGGGACTCTTCTCCAGGTTCATCTCTCTGTAGGTGATGGCTTTGTTATGGGAGGTTTGGGAATCGCTTCCTTTTAGGTGGTTGTAGACAATCTTTCTGGATTTGGATAATTAACGGGTATCGGCCTAATTCTGCTCTGCATGCATTATTTGGTGTTTTACGTTGTACACTGAGGATATTTTTGCAGAATTCTGCATGCAGAGTCTCAATTAGGTGTTTGTCCCATTTTGTGAATTCTTGGTTGGTGAGCGGACCCCAGACCTCACAACCATAAAGGGCAATGGGCTCTATGACTGATTCAAGTATTTTTAGCCAGATCCTAATTGGTATGTCGAATTTTATGCTCCTTTTGATGGTCCTCATCTCTCAGATCGTTCACAGCTTTGTGGAAGTTACCTGTTATCATTGTTTGTGTGCTCTAGGGCAAAGGTGTCTAGATGTAATTTGTATTTGTGGTCCTGGCGACTGGACCTTTTTTGGAACACCATTATTTTGGTCTTACTGAGATTTACTGTCAGGGCCCAGGTCTGGCAGAATATGTGCAGAAGATCTAAGAGCTACTGTAGGCCGTCCTTGGTCAGAGACAGAAACACCAGATCGTCAGCAAACAGTAGACATTTGACTTCAGATTCTAGTAGGGTGAGGCCGGGTGCTGCAGACTGTTCTAGTGCCCTCGCCAATTCGTTGATAGATATGTTGAAGAGGGTGGGGCTTAAGCTGCCTCCCTGCCTCACCCCACTAATCTCTATAGCTGTGTCTGGTCCTCCCTGGTCCTCAGGTCCCTCCAGAGCAGCAGCAGCAGAGGCCCAGCGTGGCCCAGCTGAAGGCCCAGCAGGTGGAGACGACTCGCAGGCTGGTCCAGGAGGAGAATGAGGCTGAGTACCAGAGGGCCCTGGTCAGCATCAAGGAGTCTGTGCGTGCCGTGGACGGCCCTGACCTACGGGAAACACTGCAGGAGCAGATGAGACAGTGGTTTATCGAGTGCCGGTGAGACAGGCAGGCAACGGGGAAGTCTGTCTTCTTTCACAGTAGCTGTTTCTTTTCTGTGTTATCTTCTCTCTCTGCCCAAACTAACTCCTGCCTCTTTCACTGCCATGTCTCTGAGGTTATCACACCCATAGACTCTTCCTGGCTCCTGCCAAACCCTTCACCACCAGTATGTATCTATCCCTGTTCGTGTCATGAAGAGGAGGTTGGAATGGAAAGGGGAGGGGGAGGACAAGAGCAAAAACAGAGTGTTATTGTGAGGCCTAATGGCTGTTAGGTGCAGGATATGGCCGGAGGAAAGGAGTCACAGTCAGTGGCTATGTGTGTCTTCCCTCTATGTGTGTCTTCCCTCTATGTGTGTGTCTTCCCTCTATGTGTGTCTTCCCTCTATGTGTGTCTTCCCTCTGTGTGTCTTCCCTCTATGTGTGTCTTCTCTCTATGTGTGTCTTCCCCTCTATGTGTGTCTTCCCTCTATGTGTGTCTTCCCTCTATGTGTGTCTTCCCTCTTCTCTCTATGTGTGTGTCTTCCCTCTGTGTGTCTTCTCTCTATGTGTGTCTTCCTCTATGTGTGTGTCTTCTCCTCTATGTGTGTCTTCCTCTCTATGTGTGTCTTCCTCTGTGTGTCTTCCCTCCATGTGTGTCTTCTGTGTGTGTCTTCCTCTATGTGTGTCTTCCTCTTCCCTCTCTGTGTGTCTTCCCTCTTCCCTCCATGTGTGTCTTCCCTCTATGTGTGTCTTCCCTCTGTGTGTCTTCCCTCTGTGTGTCTTCCCTCTGTGTGTCTTCCCTCTGTGTGTCTTCCCTCTATGTGTGTCTTCTCTCTATGTGTGTCTTCTCCTCTATGTGTGTCTTCTCCTCTGTGTGTCTTCCTCTATGTGTGTCTTCTCTCTGTGTGTCTTCCCTCTGTGTGTCTCTTCTGTGTCTCCTCTCCCTCTGTGTGTCTCTTCTCCTTCTATGTGTCTTCTTCTCCTCTATGTGTGTCTTCCCTCTATGTGTGTCTTCTTCCCTCCTTCTCTGTGTGTGTCTTCTCCTCTATGTGTGTCTTCTCCTCTATGTGTGTCTTCCCTCTATGTGTCTTCCCTCTATGTGTGTCTTCTCCTCTCTGTGTGTGTGTCTTCCTCTCTATGTGTGTCTTCCCTCTGTGTGTGTCTTCCCTCTGTGTGTGTCTTCCTTCTCTCTGTGTGTGTCTTTCCTCTATGTGTGTCTTCCCTCTGTGTGTGTCTTCCCTCTATGTGTGTCTTCCCTCTATGTGTGTCTTCCCTCTATGTGTGTCTGTGTCTTCCCTCTATGTGTGTCTTCCTCTCTGTGTGTGTCTTCCTGTGTGTGTCTTCCCTCTCCCTCATGTGTGTCTTCCCTCTATGTGTGTCTTCCCTCTGTGTGTGTCTTCCTCTGTGTGTGTCTTCCTCTATGTGTGTCTTCCCTCTGTGTGTGTGTGTGTCTTCCCTCCATGTGTGTCTTCCCTCTATGTGTGTCTTCCCTTCTCCATGCTAGCTACCTATTAGTGAATTCCAGGGTGATTTATGGTTGACCAGCGGTGGGTGCTGCCTGCCTACCCAGTAGAGCAGGAACAATGGACATAAGTCATCCAGGCTGGAGAGCCCTGGGAGTGAACAGAGAGAGAACAGCTCCCATGGGGACGAAGCATCGACCCACAATGGCCCTGGCCTCCACATTCAGCCCCAGCCTGCATCCCAAAAGGCACCCTATTCCCTAAGTAGTGTACTACTTTTGACCAGAGCCCTATGGGCCCATTTGGGACGCAACCCCAGTGTCTCAGGCTCCAGCCTGGCCTCTGCTGTGACCTCGGCTGAGCTGCTGACAACATTATACGCACCGTGACGGATGGATGAGGTGGTCACACCTCCAGGGTAGTCTAAACCCTGTCGGTTCCTCAACCTGTCTGAGAATCTAAACCCTGTCGGTACAGCTTCCTCAACCTGTCTGATGAGAATCTAAACCCTGTCGGTACAGCTTCCTCAACCTGTCTGATGAGAATCTAAACCCTGTCGGCTTCCTCAACCTGGGATGAGAATCTAAACCCTGTCGGTACTTCCTCAACCTGTCTGATGAGAATCTAAACCCTGTCGGTACAGCTTCCTCAACCTGTCAACCTGTCTGATGAGAATCTAAACCCTGTCGGTACAGCTTCCTCAACCTGTCTGATGAGAATCTAAACCCTGTCGGTACAGCTTCCTCAACCTGTCTGATGAGAATCTAAACCCTGTCGGTACAGCTTCCTCAACCTGTCTGATGAGAATCTAAACCCTGTCGGTACAGCTTCCTCAACCTGTCTGATGAGAATCTAAACCCTGTCGGTACAGCTTCCTCAACCTGTCTGATGAGAAATCTAAACTTCCTCAACCTGTCTGATGAGAATCTTTGTCGGTACAGCTCCTCAACCTGTCTCAACCTGTCTGATGAGAACACAAACATTTTGAGGCCAAGAGGAGAGGACCAGATTTGAAGGAAGTTGGAAGCTAAACGTTGGTTCACAGGGTTGCTCTAAGATTTAGGATAATGAGAGCTGGAAGGGAAGTGAGGGATACATAGTTTGGCGTTCCAAAGAGCAATTCCTGGTCGGGTGATTATTTTCTCTCCACATTGAGATAACTGCTCCATGACATGAACCACCCCTAATTAGTGGAAGTATCTGAGGCATTTAGTAAACCATTAGGAGGGTCTGCCCTCTGGTGACCTTGTTGGAGGTCTGCCATCTAACTCTCAGTGTGACATAGTACAATTCATCAAGAATGATATATCTGTAATGATCATTTAAGAACAGGAAGTATCTCAGATTGCGCCGTTAAAACATGCTATTTATTGTAGAGATGCCACTGGAAAGTTTCCTGACTTCCCCAATGCTGAGGATGGTGGATCAACAGCCATATTTTCACAGAAGACACCTGACCAGGTAGACTAATGACCCATGGTCCTCATCTAACCTACAGACAGTTAACAAACACTCCGTTTCCTTTTCTATGCTCATCTCATGTCTGTTCCTGATAGGTCGCTGCAGAGTTAGCAGCGAAAGAGGAAGAGAAGGAGAAGAAGAGGAAAGACAACATAAATAAAGATAAGAAGGGTGGGAAGGACCGCAAGGATCAGAAGAAAGACAAGAAGCGGAGAAGCAAACAGAAGAAAGGAGGAAAAGAAGAAGGAGAGGTGGGCTCAGACAAGGCTTGGCCAATAGTGGCTCATGTTATTAAACAGACAAGGCTTGGCCAATAGTGGCTCATGTTATTAAACAGACAAGGCTTGGCCAATAGTGGCTCATGTTATTAAACAGACAAGGCTTGGCCAATAGTGGCTCATGTTATTAAACAAAGAAGGTTTGGCCACTAGTGGCTCATGTTATTAAACAGACCAGGCTTGGCCAATAGTGGCTCATGCTATTAAACAGACAAGGCTTGGCCAATAGTGGCTCATGCTATTAAACAGACAAGGCTTGGCCAATAGTGGCTCATGTTATTAAACAGACAAGGCTTGGCCAATAGTGGCTCATGTTATTAAACAGACAAGGCTTGGCCAATAGTGGCTCATGTTATTAAACAGACAAGGCTTGGCCAATAGTGGTTCATGTTATTAAACAGACAAGGCTTGGCCAATAGTGGCTCATGTTATTAAACAGACAAGGCTTGGCCAATAGTGGCTCATGCTATTAAACAGACAAGGCTTGGCCAATAGTGGCTCATGTTATTAAACAGACAAGGCTTGGCCAATAGTGGTTCATGTTATTAAACAGACCAGGCTTGGCCAATAGTGGCTCATGCTATTAAACAGACAAGGCTTGGCCAATAGTGGCTCATGTTATTAAACAGACAAGGCTTGGCCAATAGTGGCTCATGTTATTAAACAGACAAGGCTTGGCCAATAGTAGCTTCAGAATTGCTTTACCCAGGCTTTTGATAAGAAGAGCTCAGTTTATTCAGGCTTTTGATAAGAAGAGCTCAGTTTATTCTCTTCCCCAAAGTGAAACATAACTGATCTGAGTCTGATCTTAATGCCATTCTTAAAACAAAGTGAAACATAACTGATCTGAGTCTGCTCTTAATGCCATTCTTAAAACAAAGTGAAACATAACTGATCTGAGTCTGATCTTAATGCCATTCTTAAAACAAAGTGAAACATAACTGATCTGAGTCTGATCTTAATGCCATTGTTAAAACAAAGTGAAACACCCAAAACCTTCAGAAGACCACAGAGTCTCCAAGTCAAACCAGTAGACAGAAAGTGTAAGTGATGGGCAATAATCTTCAGTCGTGTGCTTTTCCTCTTAAGCAAATTGAAGTATGTGCTGTGTTGCACCCTCTCTCCACCTGTTTTCCTCATGAAGGCCCAATCCCACTGGACGTGCACAATTAAGACCATAAAATACACCTCCGCTACTAAATCAGAAGCTAAGCGGTAGAGCTTTGTCTTCTCAGATGATTGAGGGTGTGGTGGAACGAAAGAGATGTTTACTGCTGAAGACTGTGAAGACTCTGTGAGGAAATGGTTCTGATTTCAGTCAAGTGTTCAAGCCAAGGATTTAGTCCCAGTCCACATCCCCCTTGCATGAACATACCCCGTGGAACCACAATATGTCTCTCGTTGTCCTACATCAAGCCAATAAAACTAAGGGCTATATTCATTCTGTATCGCTGAAGCGTTACAGATTACGCAGTATAAATGTAGAGGTCAATTCCGATTGAGCTGACATGTGCAGCGTTTATCGTGAATACAGGCTCAGCTAATGCTGGAACATTGCCTTTCAATTTAAATCTCTCTGTAACACTGTGTTTCCTGGATACGGATTGAATAGAGCATTAAGATTATTCATGACTGTTTTGTTGAATGACTTCTCTATGACTTTAAATCTCTTATTGAAGTAGCTAATATGTGTTCCTGAACAGAATAGCAACAGCTATTGGACAAGGAGGTCACTTGTTTTCAATCAAAGTCTATTTAACTGGGTTTACCGTACAGTCCTGGACATCCGGTTACAGAGTTTGCTTGAATAGGGCTCTTAGAATAGCTGTGATAATGGTTGAGGGTGATAATGTAGGGTTAAAGCCAAAAGAACTGATAAGAGATGTTCAGGAGAACAGAGCTGAGCCTTGGCAGGGCTTCTCTCCTTTGTAGTTGGGAGTCACTTTAGCCTCTCAGACAGAATGGCACAGCGTGCTTCTGAGTGAGGTGTGTGATTAAACTAGCACTCTGCAGTCTGTCAGACTCTAAAAGCAGACTGACCGTCTCAGAGATAAAACCAATGTGTCTTAGTCTGTCACTCAGGCCTTTACCAGAGACGGATAGAGTTGAAAAGGGCATGATACTTCTCGTTTTACAGTAAGGCTAATCCTGTACACTCGGGACCTTACAATGTTCTAGAATCAGGATGATGTCATGACTAGTGGTTAGAAAGAGAAAATAGAATTTACAGGTCCTCACTCACATTGTCTGGCTCTGATCCCACAGACTAGAATGGAAGCATTGTTCACGTAAAAACCAAGAAATGCCCCTTTAATTTGCTGTGGAGGAACATGTCACATCCACCTGACTACGTTGGAGACAGCTCATGAACCAGAGAAATAGCATGGCTAGAAGGGGACATCACTTTAGAGGTTCCTAGAGGAGTATTCCAGATGTGCTTGGTATGGGATGGTCGAGCTCATCAAATAGACACTCCATCTCTATACTGCTTTCTATGACCGTTACGTCTGTAACGGAGGTTAAGTTACACATTGACTCATGGTGGTGTGAACGGTTATATTTAAACCCTATGGTTGTGCCCTGGTTTGTTATTGGACTTCTATGGGACTTCCTTAACCTTGTCCTGAACAGTCCTACAAAGAGAAACAATGAAGTGTTGTCTATAGATCAACACTGGTTTACCAGGTCACTAAAACCCCCCAGTCTAAAGCACAATGATCGACATCAGTTCCTCACTACCTGATCCGTCTCTATTAAAACCCTGGTACGTACTCACAGCCTTGAAAAGCAACATCTGACATTCAGATCATTCCTGTCCTGGTCCTGGTTCTGGTTCTGGTCCTGGTTCTGGTCGATCCATAAGGACGCTTCCTGCCTCGCACCATGAGTGTTCTGGTCATCCAACGTTGAAGCGTATTATGAAGCACTTAAGATTCCTACAATATTTTCCAATGGATTTCTCCTCTTCTGGGAGCCATTAAATGCTACTGGAGGAATGTATTAAAGAATGAGAGGGAACATAAAACATGCCATGTCTGAATAACTGATAGATCCCCTTTGAGAACCCCCCCCCCCCCCAGTCCACTCCCTACCTGTCTACAACTCTCCTCATTGAATGGAAGAGAAACTGTGCGTGTGCGTGCATGAGCGCGTGTGTTTTCGTATGCGTGCATGTGTAAAGGGACTGGATGTTGATGTTGTACCCCTGACTATGCATTAAGACAACATCTAGTTCTAGAAGTCATCCACCCAGCATCTCTCCGTCTGCTACTGTTTATCCACATCATCAAAGTTAGCTCTGGATCTGATCTGGTGTCACAGCATGGATAGTTCTGGATCTGACCTGGTGTCACAGCATAGATAGTTCTGGATCTGATCTGGTGTCACAGCATGGATAGTTCTGGATCTGACCTGGTGTCACAGCATAGATAGTTCTGGATCTGATCTGGTGTCACAGCATGGATAGTTCTGGATCTGACCTGGTGTCACAGCATGGATAGTTCTGGATCTGATCTGGTGTCACAGCATGGATAGTTCTGGATCTGACCTGGTGTCACAGCATGGATAGTTCTGGATCTGACCTGGTGTCACAGCATGGATAGTTCTGGATCTGACCTGGTGTCACAGCATGGATAGTTCTGGATCTGACCTGGTGTCACAGCATGGATAGTTCTGGATCTGATCTGGTGTCACAGCATGGATAGTTCTGGATCTGACCTGGTGTCACAGCATGGATAGTTCTGGATCTGACCTGGTGTCACAGCATAGTTAGTTCTGGATCTGACCTGGTGTCACAGCATGGATAGTTCTGGATCTGATCTGGTGTCACAGAATAGTTAGTTCTGGATCTGACCTGGTGTCACAGCATAGTTAGTTCTGGATCTGATCTGGTGTCACAGCATAGATAGTTCTGGATCTGACCTGGTGTCACAGCATAGATAGTTCTGGATCTGACCTGGTGTCACAGCATAGTTAGTTCTGGATCTGACCTGGTGTCACAGCATGGTTAGTTCTGGATCTGACATAGTTAGTTCTGGATCTGACCTGGTGTCACAGTTAGTTCTGGATCTGATCTGGTGTCACAGCATAGTTAGTTCTGGATATGATCTGGTGTCACAGCATAGTTAGTTCTGGATCTGACCTGGTGTCACAGCACAGAGGAGGGCAGGTCATCTGTAGTGCAGCTTTGAACTCGATCCAAGTCATATGTAGTCCCTGAAAACCTCAACTCTCTCCACTAAATTAGCCATTAGCCACTGTTATTACCTTAAACTGGGGCGGCAGGGTAGCCTAGTGGTTAGCGTGTTGGACTCGTAATCGAAAGGTTGCAGTTCGAATCCCTGAGCTGACAAGGTACAAACCGGTCGTTCTGCCCCTGAACAAGGCAGTTAACCCACTGTTCCTAGGCTGTCATTGAAAATAACCTGCCTAAACTACAAGGTGCTATTTCCGTTCTGCCTTGCTTTGATTTCTCTATCCTGAAATACATAGGACTTTAAGGAAATAATACGGAATAAAACTAAAGCTTTAAAAAATAAAAAAAACGTGTCCAGCTGTAATACATGTAATGTAATTGACTAATTAATGTCTTGTCTTGTCTCTTGAAGGAGGAGGAGAAGGGCTGGAAAATGCCCCCGAGCAACTTCCTCCCTACTGTTGTGGAGGGAAACAAAATGTACAAAGGTGAGTTAGAGAGGAGGTATGAGGACCATAGTAATGTATAAAGGTGAGTTAGAGAGTAGGTATGATGACCATAGTAATGTATAAAGGTGAATTAGAGAGTAGGTATGATGACCATAGTAATGTATAAAGGTGAATTAGAGAGTAGGTAATGAGGACCATAGTAATGTATAAAGGTGAGTTAGAGAGTAGGTATGAGAACCATAGTAATGTATAAAGGTGAATTAGAGAGTAGGTATGAGAACCATAGTAATGTATAAAGGTGAATGAGAGAGTAGGTATGAGTAGGTATGAGGACCATAGTAATGTATAAAGGTGAGTTAGAGAGTATGTATGATGACCATAGTAATGTATAAAGGTGAGTTAGAGAGTAGGTATGAGGACCATAGTAATGTATAAAGGTGAGTTAGAGAGTAGGTATGAGAACCATAGTAATGTATAAAGGTGAATTAGAGAGTAGGTATGAGGACCATAGTAATGTATAAAGGTGAGTTAGAGAGTAGGTATGAGGACCATAGTAATGTATAAAGGTGAATTAGAGAGTAGGTATGAGGACCATAGTAATGTATAAAGGTGAGTTAGAGAGTATGTATGATGACCATAGTAATGTATAAAGGTGAGTTAGAGAGTAGGTATGAGGACCATAGTAATGTATAAAGGTGAATTAGAGAGTAGGTATGAGGACCATAGTAATGTATAAAGGTGAGTTAGAGAGTAGGTATGAGGACCATAGTAATGTATAAAGGTGAGTTAGAGAGTAGGTATGAGGACCATAGTAATGTATAAAGGTGAGTTAGAGAGTAGGTATGAGGACCATAGTAATGTATAAAGGTGAGTTAGAGAGTAGGTATGAGGACCATAGTAATGTATAAAGGTGAGTTAGAGAGTAGGTATGAGGACCATAGTAATGTATAAAGGTGAATTAGAGAGTAGGTATGAGGACCATAGTAATGTATAAAGGTGAGTTAGAGAGTAGGTATGAGGACCATAGTAATGTATAAAGGTGAGTTAGAGAGTAGGTATGAGGACCATAGTAATGTATAAAGGTGAATTAGAGAGTAGGTATGAGGACCATAGTAATGTATAAAGGTGAGTTAGAGAGTAGGTATGAGGACCATAGTAATGTATAAAGGTGAGTTAGAGAGTAGGTATGAGGACCATAGTAATGTATAAAGGTGAATTAGAGAGTAGGTATGAGGACCATAGTAATGTATAAAGGTGAGTTAGAGAGTAGGTATGAGAACCATAGTAATGTATAAAGGTGAGTTAGAGAGTAGGTATGAGGACCATAGTAATGTATAAAGGTGAATGAGAGAGTAGAGAGTAGGTATGAGGACCATAGTAATGTATAAAGGTGAATGAGAGAGTAGGTAGGTATGAGGACCATAGTAATGTATAAAGGTGAGTTAGAGAGTAGGTATGAGGACCATAGTAATGTATAAAGGTGAGTTAGAGAGTAGGTATGAGAACCATAGTAATGTATAAAGGTGAGTTAGAGAGTAGGTATGAGGAACCATAGTAATGTATAAAGGTGAGTTAGAGAGTAGGTATGAGGACCATAGTAATGTATAAAGGTGAGTTAGAGAGTAGGTATGAGGACCATAGTAATGTATAAAGGTGAGTTAGAGAGTAGGTATGAGGACCATAGTAATGTATAAAGGTGAGTTAGAGAGTAGGTATGAGGACCATAGTAATGTATAAAGGTGAATGAGAGAGTATGTATGATGACCATAGTAATGTGGTGATAAGGGGCACAGCATTGCTAAAGGGTCGAGCTGATAGGCCCAGATCTGAAGTCTACCTTCCACAGTGTTTCTCTCTGTGATGGTTCATGATGTCTCACTGAAGACAGCGGTGTATAGTGACAGGAGTCACAGCTTGAGAGGCTAGTGGTTTCTGAATCTTTACCATGGGCCTGTTGTTGGTGTTTTTTGAATCAGTGTGGGACCACAAATCAATCTGATCACCTGACAGACTTCCTGTCTCCCATGGTGCCCTTGGCCCTTAACAAGGAAGTGATGCGTGCCGCCCAGACTCCTGTCTCTCAGTGACCCGTGGAGGGGCGTGTGTCCAACCCCCATATCTGTCTTTAAGCAATGACTCAGTGAGGAGCAGTTGGACCTGGAGCCTCCAGATTGTTGTTTCAAGTCAACCACCCTGCTTCCTCCAAACCCAATGGAGATGGATGACTGACTTTGTTTTGGTGTTTTAGCTTTTCGCAGGTTTAGTCATTAGCCCTTTGACAGCTATCCCCTCTTCTGGTTAAGTCAGTTTGACTCTTTCCACATTTTGGCGACCAAGGGAGATTTCAACAGAATGTTGAGTACTGAAGTAATGGAGAAACAATGAAGAGAAATGACAGAAGCTGCTGCTTCCCTCCTGTTGCTGCCAGATACAGGTCAAACATCCAGGAGTAACTCTCCATTTGAGCTCGTCTGGCTTCAATATTTCACTCCGTAAAGACTCAAACCCTTTCAACAACGTTTCAGCAGCCAGATTAAGCTTCTCGGTCCCGAGTAGGGAGGGATCTCTCTCTCTCTGGAGGAGTCTGCATCCGAGTAGGGAGGGATCTCTCTCTCTCTGGAGGAGTCTGCATCCGAGTAGGGAGGGATCTTCTCTGGAGGAGTCTGCATCCGAGTAGGGAGGGATCTCTCTCTCTGGAGGAGTCTGCATCCGAGTAGGGAGGGATCTCTCTCTCTCTGGAGGAGTCTGCATCCGAGTAGGGAGGGATCTCTCTCTCTCTGGAGGAGTCTACATCCGAGTAGGGAGGGATCTCTCTCTCTCTGGAGGAGTCTGCATCCGAGTAGGGAGGGATCTCTCTCTCTCTGGAGGAGTCTGCATCCGAGTAGGGAGGGATCTCTCTCTCTGGAGGAGTCTACATCCGAGTAGGGAGGGATCTCTCTCTCTGGAGGAGTCTGCATCCGAGTAGGGAGGGATCTCTCTCTCTGGAGGAGTCTGCATCCGAGTAGGGAGGGATCTCTCTCTCTCTGGAGGAGTCTGCATCCGAGTAGGGAGGGATCTCTCTCTCTCTGGAGGAGTCTACATCCGAGTAGGGAGGGATCTCTCTCTGGAGGAGTCTGCATCCGAGTAGGGAGGGATCTCTCTCTGGAGGAGTCTGCATCCGAGTAGGGAGGGATCTCTCTCTGGAGGAGTCTGCATCCGAGTAGGGAGGGATCTCTCTCTCTCTGGAGGAGTCTGCATCCTCCGACCACATACATCCTGGGTCTCATCACTCCTTTCTCTCCCCTCTCCCTCCCTTCATTTAACTTATCTAACCCAGTCACCTGAGGTGGAAGGGTTCTAGGTGGAATGGTGGAATGCTTCTCTGGGGGCAGCATGTGTTATTTGGCTTCTCGCAGGCGGTTCCACTGCTGCACAAACACCCACAAGTCACTGAGGGAAATATGCGGGATCAGTCACCACTGCTTTCCGGGCGTGGCTCAAAGGTCTACAGGGTTGGTGCCAAAACAACAAACATTATTCAGAGGAGAAATGGCCTGATTATTATATTACACAGGCTTATCCCCCAAAGCTGTGGGGAGTATTATGGATAGCACAGTAGTTTCATTTAAACGTCTAGGAACTCAATAGTTCCATTCTGAATTCCAGGCAGTTTAGTAGTTGAAACGGAATTGACTCCCTCTCTGATACAAAGTGACCAGTCAATATCTCGGCTCGTTGAACGTTCATGGGCCTGTGATATCCTTGGATGAAAGGTAGGTGAATGAGGCTGAAGGGAAGTGAGTGAATAGTCGCTGTGTGTATATCTGTGCCACAGTGTCAAATTGAGCCCTTTCAAGCTGCGGCGCTACTTCCTAATCTACACAATGAGAGCATTAGAGTCAAATCACTGGGATATCCTGTTGACATCCCTATGGAGGACAAAGATACAGCCTTCTCAGTGTTCCCAGCTTAATGAGATGTGTCATAACAACACAACAACGCCTTTATTCAAAGATACCGACAGTCCAATGTTAAACACACATATTCAGAGCAGGTGACCCATGTGGGAATTCAATTGAAGCCACAACATTGGTCTTGCCAGCACTGGTTTTACAAACTCCACTTTTTTGGGGGGACAGCTCAATGGTC
Source organism: Oncorhynchus nerka (assembly GCF_034236695.1). Taxonomy (NCBI): domain Eukaryota; kingdom Metazoa; phylum Chordata; class Actinopteri; order Salmoniformes; family Salmonidae; genus Oncorhynchus; species Oncorhynchus nerka. The sequence continues at coordinate 12,870,175 of NC_088397.1, forward strand.
TTTTGATCAGAATCATGGTCCAACCAACAGAACCAGCTGGAGAAATGAACATCTTACTTGTGTCCTAGTCAGTCAGTGACCGTAGAAGGTCTCTGCTCCACCTCTGCTCTGCGTCACCTTTAGTTCAGCATTGAGAGGGTGAAGGAGAGGGTAACAGAGGGTAACAGAGGGTAACAGAACCTACAACCAATAGTCAGTCAGTGACCGTAGAAGGTCTCTGCTCCACCTCTGCTCTGCGTCACATTTAGTTCAGCATTGAGAGGGTGAAGGAGAGGGTAACAGAGGGTAACAGAGGGTAACAGAACCTACAACCAATAGTCAGTCAGTGACTGTAGCAGGTCTCTGCTCCACCTCTGCTCTGCGTCACCTTTAGTTCAGCATTGAGAGGGTGAAGGAGAGGGTAACAGAGGGTAACAGAGGGTAACAGAACCTACAACCAATAGTCTGTCAGTGACCGTAGAAGGTCTCTGCTCCACCTCTGCTCTACATCACCTTTAGTTCAGCATTGAGAGGGTGAAGGAGAGGGTAACAGAACCTACAACCAATAGTCAGTCAGCAGCTGTAGAGTTAGCAGGACGTAATTATATTCCCAGTCAAAAGTGTTCAATTCTCTCCTCGTTATGATTCACCTCAGAATGTCAACTGGTACAACACAGGGCTTTAGGTTACATTCCTGTTAGAAGCAACACACACACAGACCTTTGAGATGTAATGAAGACCAGATGCTGGCCCAGCGCTTTACACCTCACCACCTGACCTCCACAACATTTATAACGTTGTGTGTGTGTGTGTGTGTGTGTGTGTGTGTGTGTGTGTGTGTGTGCGCGTGCGTGCGTGCGTGCAGTGCGTGTGCACTGTGTAGCGAGGTCAGCGGTTTCTACAAGGCCATAGAGCGGCGTTGCCTATATCAGGGGCCAGTCTCTCTTATTAGCCCAAACTCGCCCCGGTCTAAGGTAGCTGTAGGTTGACGGAGTCTAGACTCCAACATGAGAGGGGAGTGATTGATTTTGAGGTTTTTATTAGGAGTGACCTCTTAGTGCAGTAATGGGGAAGGACAGGAACTAAAACACTGCAGCTGGTCCTCCTCCCTCTTCTCGCACTCTCTCTCCTCCCTGCCTTCCTCCTCCCTCTCCTCCCACTCTCTCTCCTCCCTGTCTTCCCTCTCCCTCTCCCCCCTTTCCCTCTCATCCCACTCTCTCTCATCCCACTCTCTCTCCTCCCTCTCCTCCCACTCTCTCTCCTCCCTCTCCTCCCTCTCCTACCTCTCCTCCCACTCCCTCTCCCTTTCTTATTCTCCTGTCTCTCGTCTCCTCCTCTCTCCCTCTCTTCTCCTCCTTCTCCCTCCTCACTCCTCCTCCTTCCTCTCTTCTCCTCCTCCCTCCCTCTCTTCATCTCCCTTAAACCTCAGCATTAAAGATCCTTAAACACAGTTTGTCATTAACATTAATAAAGAGCAGAATATAGCTCTTAAACCCATGTAAAACATCCAGCCTGTCAAAGGCCTGATTAAACATAATAATAATAAACGTCAGGGCGCTTTGTAAACGGTGGTCCTGTCACATCAGCTCTGTTTTATCAGGTGTGTGTAATTGGAAAATGGTTTAATGACTGGCTCGTTAGGTTGATTTAGATGTAATGAAGCAGAAAAGGTGAAGCAAATATTTACCCAGAATTCAATGAGGGTTCAGGTCTATAGGTCCGTTGCTCTGAGAGTTTGTGTTTGTTGGGAAAACAAAAGACGCTTGACTTTCTCGGTAGTGTGAGACTTTTACTTTGGCATCTTGTCCATACACTAGTCACGGATAAGTGTTTCATTGAGGTGATCGTTCATTGTGTGCTACTTTATCCTGTTATTTTTGTTTTGTTTTGTTTCCCTCTCTCTCGTTGGGTACTTTTTTGTTTTGTTTATATCACTTTTTTCCCACTACCTCCTCTACTTCCCCCCATACATCCCAGCTGGGCTGGGGGCTGGAAGGGAACCATGGACGGACAAACCCTGGGAGTGTGATTGAAACTGGACCTCTCTTCCTGTGTGCCCAGGCAAGCCAGGCCCAGCGTCACAGAGCAGCGGTTAGATGTGAACCATGGATATCATTTCAATTTCCTGTCCAGAGGACCGTGCAATAGGAAGCATTCTTTACTTAGCAGACTCACTCTTCCTGTTTGCAGCTCAGCTCAAAACACCTTGTTTTCCCAGAGTGAACAAGCAGAAAAGGGGGCTCTGTGGTAGAAAGGTGTGCAGCAGCATACTAATGGCTAGATATATATTGGAAGCCGAAGCACATACTGTGGGTGTAGCAGACTGTGGCCTTGGCAAAGAAAACGCTGTTGATCACAATTCAGTTCTAATGTGTCTTTCACCAGCCAGGTGGTATATATATATATATATATATATATATATATATATATATATATATATGGCCAACACAGTGTATCCAATGACAGAGCAGCCTGTTCTTACAGGTGTGTGTGTGTGTGTGTGTGTGTGTGTGTGTGTGTGTGTGTGTGTGTGTGTGTGTGTGTGTGTGTGTGTGTGTGTGTGTGTGTCGTGAGCTTGACGTGAGCTTGACGTGAGCTTGTCCAATAGTCAGCTTGGTCAAGTGAACTGATTAAATTGCCGTTGGCTTATCCTCAGACCTAGTGAGACTTTTTCTCTACCCAGCCTAAGTCTCTTAAATTCTTCTAATGGCAATATAGTGGACTTTAAATGCTGACCTTTCTACCACTTGCACCACTGCTTTCTCTTCACACCCTTCTACTTTCAGAGGCATAGAAAGGATGCCCTCTTTAAACAAACAGACAGATTGACTTTTGGGAACACACACACGAGACAAGAGAAAAGGTAATTACATGTATCAGATTGCCTGGGGGATGTTTTGAAACGGGGGACTTTAAAAAGGGGGCCTTGTGGAAGTGGAGAGGAAAGGTTGATCTCTGACCTTCTGAGCAGATCTCATTTCAAAGAGACGGCGTATATAGAGGTGCCACCGACGCTGTTAAACCAATGGCCTTTGACTCCTGCCTGAACTTGACAGGTCTGCATTCGAAGGGGGGGGTTTAACTGTCAAATGTGAAAACAAGTCGGATGTTGGTAATTATCTTGTGATACCATGTTAACAAAAAGGTCTCACAAAATGGCACATTTTGACCACAACCATTACCATGCCAATGCAGAGACCAAAGGAGGATTTTAGAAGAAAGATGGCAGAGCAGCTGTGGTCTTCTGTCTGTAATGGCCTTTGGCTGTACCAGTGTTTAGTCGTGTCCGGCATTTTGAATGGTTGTTTTGAAGGCTCAGATCCCATTCCCCCACCTGTCTGGCTTGATGTGGAAATCTTTGCTTGGCGTTGTGACAGGCCGGTAGCAGGAACAGGAAGTTCATTTCCTGACCAGGGAGTGGTGCCTGAGAGCGGACAGAGCAACTTGGAGAGGACAATATGCATTGCCTTAGTCCCACACAAAAACACATACACTCCTCCACCTGCCTCTCTCTCTGGTCCTGTCTGCTTTCCCTGCTGACCACTCCAGCATGCTTCCTCATGCTCTACTGTCAGTGATTGTTTGTGTGTGTGTGTGTGTGTGTGTGTGTGTGTGTGTGTGTAGACGTGTGGCAGGGGCGTGATGAAACACAGAACTTCCTGCAGCGGTTTGATGCCCAGCTGGTGCGTGAGGAGAAGAGGTTGGAGGTGGAGGAGGAGGTCAGAGTTCAGGTGAGAGACTAGGCCATTGGTCTCAACACACACTCACACACAAACATTCACACACACACACACACATACACAAACACACACACTTACACACAAACACTTCAATCATATGTGACCGCCTCGATTCGGTCTTATGTTGAAAAATTTGAAATTTAGTTTTTTTACACTGGATAAAAGTAGATGACTCGGAACTAGCAAATTGTATATCATACACTGCAGTTGTGGAACAATGGGAAAGAAATTCTGCTTTGAAAGTTGATAAACTTGTAACCCCCCCTTTTGAGAAAATGGTCCTTGAATGTTTTGGTACCTACTGGAGAGCTCTTCATTAAGGATTCACTTGAGACCATTTGCTAAACAGAGTGTGTAGTTTAGTAAACAACCAAAAATGTGAAGACTAAAAGTGGTAAAAGTAGTAGCCTACAATAAGGAAATACACTTGATCTCGTCCTTGGTCTACATCCTAATCTGACTTTGGTGCAGGTCATGTTGTTCTTCACATTACCGTCTCTGGTAAACACACACTATATCAAATAGAATCAGTTTATTTGTCACACAGGATACAGAAGGTGGAAACGGTACAGTGAAATGGTTATGTGCATATTTGTATAGTAGCAAAAAAATTTTTTTTTTTTTTAAAGTGTCCACAAAAAATATTATATAAATATTTTACATTTATTAGATGATGCTTAGTGCTTACCCAGACACACTGACCAACCCCCAGACACTCCGACCAACCCCCAGACACTCCGACCAACCCCCAGACACTCCGACCAACCCCCAGGCACACCGACCAACCCCCAGGCACACCGACCAACCCCCAGGCACACCGACCAACCCCCAGACACACCGACCAACCCCCAGACACACCGACCAACCCCCAGACACACCGACCAACCCCAGACACACCGACCAACCCCAGACAACCAACCCCCAGACACTCCGACCAACCCCCAGACACACTGACCAACCCCCAGACACTCTAGCCAACCCCCACAATCCAACCAACCCCCAGACACACTGACCAACCCCCAGACACACTAACCAACCCCCAGACACACTGACCAACCCCAGACACACCGACCAACCCCCAGACACACCGACCAACCCCCAGACACACCGACCAACCCCCAGTCACACCGACCAACCCCCAGTCACACCGACCAACCCCAGTCACATTAGCCAACCCCCAGACACATTAGCCAACCCCCAGACACATTAGCCAACCCCCAGACACACTATCCAACCCCAGACACACTAACCAACCCCCAGACATATTAGCCAACCCCAGACACATTAACCAACCCCAGACACATTAACCAACCCCCAGACACATTAACCAACCCCAGACACATTAACCAACCCCCAGACACATTAACCAACCCCCAGACACACTATCCAACCCCCAGTCACACTATCCAACCCCCAGTCACATTAGCCAACCCCCAGACACATTAGCCAACCCCCAGACACACTGACCAACCCCCAGTCACATTGGCCAACCCCCAGACACACTGACCAACCCCCAGTCACATTGGCCAACCCCAGACACATTAGCCAACCCCCAGACACACTATCCAACCCCAGACTCACTAACCAACCCCCAGACATATTAGCCAACCCCAGACACATTAACCAACCCCAGACACATTAACCAACCCCCAGACACACTATCCAACCCCCAGACACACTAACCAACCCCCAGACATATTAGCCAACCCCCAGACACATTAACCAACCCCCAGACACATTAACCAACCCCCAGACACACTATCCAACCCCAGTCACACTATCCAACCCCCAGTCACATTAGCCAACACCCAGACACATTAGCCAACCCCAGACACACTGACCAACCCCCAGTCACATTGGCCAACCCCCAGACACACTGACCAACCCCCAGTCACATTGGCCAACCCCAGTCACATTGGCCAACCCCAGTCACATTGGCCAACCCCAGACACACTGACCAACCCCCAGTCACATTGGCCAACCCCAGACACATTAGCCAAACCCCAGACACACATTAGCCAAACCCCAGACACATTAACCAACCCCCAGACACGTTAACCAACCCCCAGACACGTTAACCAACCTCCATACACACTTGTCTAAATTGATGGGTCATGTGAACTAAATGCTAAAACAAACCCCCAGACCCCTAACCAACCCCCAGACACACCAACTAACCCCCAGACACACCAACTAACCCCAGACACACCGACCAACCCCAGACACACTAACCAACACCCAGACACACTAGCCAACCTCCAGACACACCGACCAACCCCCAGACACACTAACCAACACCCAGACACACTAGCCAACCCCCAGACACACTAGCCAACCCCCAGACACACCAACCAACCCCCAGGCACACCAACCAACCCGCAGACACACTAGCCAACCCCCAGACACACCAACCAACCCCCAGACACACTAACCAACCCCCATACACAATTTTCTAAATTGATGGGTCATGTGAAAGAAATGCTAAAAACCAACCCCCAGCCACATCTAGCTAAGTGAATGGGGCCCTATTGTCTAGACATGTACACGTGTTCATGAAATCCAATAGGTGGCTGTAATCACCCTCAGACACAGCTGGCTAACTTGATGGGTCATGTAATCATCTGGCGAAGTGGAGTCTTTTGTTTGGACATGTAGCAAGCTAGCCAGCTAAACAATTAACCATAATCCCAACCCATACTACTGGCAATACAAATGGTTTGTCAAAGCTAGCCACCATGCATGAAATGCTGTAGTATGAATCTGAAGATAGCTAAAGCTAACCAATTAGGCTCAATGATAGCTAGCTAGCTAACATTAGGCTATAACTAGCAATGCAAATGGATTCTGAGATAATAATATTACTACACAGATCATACACGTAACATTAGCTAGCGAGCCAGCAAGTAAATGTTTGTTAGATAGTGAACAGTACGCTTTAAATTGCAATGAAAACGCAGTTTAGCCCATGCATTCATGTCAGTCCATCCCTATTCAAAAATGAAAATTTATTTTTAAACTTTTTTTTAAAAATCAGTTCATCACCTGAAGATAATATTACCTCAAATGAAACATAATTCACCTTTACCCTGTTGCATACATCAGAAGCAGACTTGAAATGCTGCACATCTGTGAATGATTTCCAACTATGAGACAAGCTGAGGGTTTATGGTGACTGGTGAGCGTGCATGTTAAAAAATCTCTCCACAGGTCGATGAGCTGATGAGACAGGAAGTGAAGAATCTCAAGCTGGCTGTGGACCGAGAGAAAGGGAAGAAGAAGAAGAAGGGAAAGAAAGGTGGCAAGAAGGTAAAGAGTCGCTCTGCTCTGAACTCGTGTGGAGGTGGGGTCTGGATAGTTTGGATGGTGATGGTGAGATATGGGGTTAATCAAAGTCATATGATCAGACATACAGTGCCTTGCGAAAGTATTCGGCCCCCTTGAACTTTGCGACCTTTTGCCACATTTCAGGCTTCAAACATAAAGATATAAAACTGTATTTTTTTGTGAAGAATCAACAACAAGTGGGACACAATCATGAAGTGGAACTACATTTATTGGATATTTCAAACTTTTTTAACAAATCAAAAACTGAAAAATTGGACGTGCAAAATTATTCAGCCCCTTTACTTTCAGTGCAGCAAACTCTGTCCAGCAGTTCAGTGAGGATCTCTGATCCAATGTTGACCTAAATGACAAATGATGATAAATACAATCCACCTGTGTGTAATCAAGTCTCCGTATAAATGCACCTGCACTGTGATAGTCTCAGAGGTCCGTTAAAAACGCAGAGAGCATCATGAAGAACAAGGAACACACCAGGCAGGTCCGAGATACTGTTGTGAAGAAGTGTAAAGCCGGATTTGGATACAAAAAGATTTCCCAAGCTTTAAACATCCCAAGGAGCACTGTGCAAGCGATAATATTGAAATGGAAGGAGTATCAGACCACTGCAAATCTACCAAGACCTGGCCGTCCCTCTAAACTTTCAGCTCATACAAGGAGAAGACTGATCAGAGATGCAGCCAAGAGGCCCATGATCACTCTGGATGAACTGCAGAGATCTACAGCTGAGGTGGGAGACTCTGTCCATAGGACAACAATCAGTCGTATATTGCACAAATCTGGCCTTTATGGAAGAGTGGCAAGAAGAAAGCCATTTCTTAAAGATATCCATAAAAAGTGTTGTTTAAAGTTTGCCACAAGCCACCTGGGAGACACACCAAACATGTGGAAGAAGGTGCTCTGGTCAGATGAAACCAAAATTTAACTTTTTGGCAACAATGCAAAACGTTATGTTTGGCGTAAAAGCAACACAGCTCATCACCCTGAACACACCATCCCCACTGTCAAACATGGTGGTGGCAGCATCATGGTTTGGGCCTGCTTTTCTTCAGCAGGGACAGGGAAGATGGTTAAAATTGATGGGAAGATGGATGGAGCCAAATACAGGACCATTCTGGAAGAAAACCTGATGGAGTCTGCAAAAGACCTGAGACTGGGACGGAGATTTGTCTTCCAACAAGACAATGATCCAAAACATAAAGCAAAATCTACAATGGAATGGTTCAAAAATAAACATATCCAGGTGTTAGAATGGCCAAGTCAAAGTCCAGACCTGAATCCAATCGAGAATCTGTGGAAAGAACTGAAAACTGCTGTTCACAAATGCTCTCCATCCAACCTCACTGAGCTCGAGCTGTTTTGCAAGGAGGAATGGGAAAAAAATTCAGTCTCTCGATGTGCAAAACTGATAGAGACATACCCCAAGCGACTTACAGCTGTAATCGCAGCAAAAGGTGGCGCTACAAAGTATTAACTTAAGGGGGCTGAATAATTTTGCACGCCCAATTTTTCAGTTTTTGATTTGTTAAAAAAGTTTGAAATATCCAATAAATGTCGTTCCACTTCATGATTGTGTCCCACTTGTTGTTGATTCTTCACAAAAAAATACAGTTTTATATCTTTATGTTTGAAGCCTGAAATGTGGCAAAAGGTCGCAAAGTTCAAGGGGGCCGAATACTTTCGCAAGGCACTGTATGTATGGTTGGGATGAAGGATTACACATTTCGTAGGTAAGCAATAATACAGTAGCTTCCATATGGCATTTCTACCATTGCTTAATGTAGGAATAATATAAAATGAGCGTTAAGAATTAATGTAATGAAATGAAAGTAATCAACCATTGGCCTCGTTGTCTGTTGGTGTGAATGTCATTCTATTGTACCTCACAGCTGTCTTCTCTGGGTTCTGCTTGTCCTTTTCCAAACAAACTAAGTAGATATGAGAACAGTCATTACATTTCCACACCAGTGTCAGTTCATCCCCACAGTTTGCATATGCCCTGCACATTCCCCTCCCCCATATCTCAGTTTGCATATGCCCTGCACATTCCCCTCCCCCATATCTCAGTTTGCATATGCCCTGCACATTCCCCTCCCCCATATCTCAGTTTGTATATGCCCTGCACATTCCCCTCCCCCATATCTCAGTTTGCATATGCCCTGCACATTCCCCTCCCCCATATCTCAGTTTGCATATGCCCTGCACATTCCCCTCCCCATATCTCAGTTTGTATATGCCCTGCATTCCCCCCCCATATCTCAGTTTGTATATGCCCTGCACATTCCCCTCCCCCATATCTCAGTTTGTATTGCATATGCCCTGCCCATATCTCATTTGTATATGCCCTCCCCCCCATATCTCAGTTTGTATATGCCCTGCACATTCCCCTCCCCCCCATATCTCAGTTTGCATCTCAGTTTGTATATGCCCTGCACATTCCCCTCCCCCATATCTCAGTTTGCATATGCCCTGCACATTCCCTCCCCATATCTCAGTTTGCATATGCCCTGCACATTCCCCTCCCCATATCTCAGTTTGCATATGCCCTGCACATTCCCCTCCCCCATATCTCAGTTTGCATATGCCCTGCACATTCCCCTCCCCATATCTCAGTTTGCATATGCCCTGCACATTCCCCTCCCCCATATCTCAGTTTGTATATGCCCTGCACATTCCCCTCCCCCATATCTCAGTTTGCATATGCCCTGCACATTCCCCCCCATATCCCCCCTGCATATCTCAGTTTGCATATGCCCTGCACATTCCCCTCCCCCATATCTCAGTTTGTATATGCCCTGCACATTCCCCTCCCCCATATCTCAGTTTGCATATGCCCTGCACATTCCCTCCCCCATATCTCAGTTTGCATATGCCCTGCACATTCCCCTCCCCTCAGTTTGTATATGCCCTGCATTCCCCTCCCCATATCTCAGTTTGCATATACCCTGCACATTCCCCTCCCCATATCTCAGTTTGCATATGCCCTGCACATTCCCCTCCCCATATCTCAGTTTGCATATGCCCTGCACATTCCCCTCCCCCATATCTCAGTTTGCATATGCCCTGCACATTCCCCTCCCCCACATCTCAGTTTGTGCCAAATCTGTGAGACATTTTTGAGAAACCTACATGCCAAGTATAAACCATACATTGTGTTCCCTACAGGTGATAGAAAAGAGCAGAAACACTGAACCTGTCCGTTCAGACCCCAGTCCTTCCTACCTACAGGTTATAGAAAAGAGCAAAAACACTGAACCTGTCCGTTCAGACCCCAGTCCTTCCTACCTACAGGTTATAGAAAAGAGCAGAAACACTGAACCTGTCCGTTCAGACCCCAGTCCTTCCTACCTACAGTTTATAGAAAAGAGCATAAACACTGAACCTGTCCGTTCAGACCCCAGTCCTTCCTACCTACAGGTTATAGAAAAGAGCAGAAACACTGAACCTGTCCGTTCAGACCCCAGTCCTTCCTACCTACAGGTTATAGAAAAGAGCAGAAACACTGAACCTGTCAGTTCAGACCCCAGTCCATCCTACCTACAGGTTATAGAAAAGAGCAGAAACACTGAACCTGTCCGTTCAGACCCCAGTCCTTCCTACCTACAGGTTATAGAAAAGAGCAGAAACACTGAACCTGTCCGTTCAGACCCCAGTCCTTCCTACCTACAGGTTATAGAAAAGAGCAGAAACACTGAACCTGTCCGTTCAGACCCCAGTCCTTCCTACCTACAGGTTATAGAAAAGAGCAGAAACACTGAACCTGTCCGTTCAGACCCCAGTCCTTCCTACCTACAGGTTATAGAAAAGAGCAGAAACACTGAACCTGTCCGTTCAGACCCCAGTCCATCCTACCTACAGGTTATAGAAAAGAGCAGAAACACTGAACCTGTCCGTTCAGACCCCAGTCCTTCCTACCTACAGGTTATAGAAAAGAGCAGAAACACTGAACCTGTCCGTTCAGACCCCAGTCCTTCCTACCTACAGGTTATAGAAAAGAGCAGAAACACTGAACCTGTCCGTTCAGACCCCAGTCCTTCCTACCTACAGGTTATAGAAAAGAGCAGAAACACTGAACCTGTCCGTTCAGACCCCAGTCCTTCCTACCTACAGGTTATAGAAAAGAGCAGAAACACTGAACCTGTCCGTTCAGACCCCAGTCCTTCCTACCTACAGGTTATGGCAAATATGTTGTTTTAGTTTTTCTCCAGTAGCCCCAAACTTCTATGTCAAAGATAATAAAACAAAAGCACTATAGTAAATACTACAGTATACTACAGTCCAAAAAAACACAACTTTAAATACTACAGTATACTACAGTCCACAAAAACACTACAGTAAATACGACAGTATACTACAGTCTACAAAAACACTACAGTAAATACTACAGTATACTACAGTCTACAAAAACACTACAGTAAATACTACAGTATACTACAGTCTACAAAAACACTACAGTAAATACTACAGTATACTAGTCTACAAAAACACTACAGTAAATACTACAGTCCACAAAAACACTACAGTATATACTATTTATTTTACTGCAGTATTTATAATATAGTAAACTGTAAATACTACAGTATACAACAGTATACTACAGTGAATAATACAGTTAAGTCTGCAAAAACCCTACAGTGAATACTTAAGCAACAAGGCATGAGGAGGTTTGGTATATGGTCAATAAACCACGGCTCTGGGCTGTTCTAATGCATGACACAATGCAGAGTGCCTGGACACATCCCTTAGCCATGGTATATTGGCCATATACCACAAACCACGAGGTGCCTTATTGCTATTATAAACTGGCTAACAACGTAATTAGAGCAGTAAAAATAAATGTTTTGTCATCCACCTGGTATACGGTCTGATATAACACGGCTGTTGGCCAATCAGCAATCAGGGCTCAAACCACTCAGTTTATACTATAGTATTTTTTCATGTGGATCTCCAAAGACCCATTTTTGCAGAATATTTTGTGATTTCCCTCAGCCAGAGTAGCTGAGCGTGTTGATTATTGAATCAGTAGGCCTGTTTATCTCTTGTTTGTGTCCATACTGTAATGAAAGTACTGTGGTAAACAAAGAATGTCAAATCCTAAACCACCCAACATAACCATAGCTCCTTCTTTGAGAGGTGTTCATTTATGGTTTGCTGCCAGCACTGTAGGCTACGATTAAACATAGTTTCACAGTGGTCCAAAATACCTGGAGAAAGAGAGGGGAATTCTTAAATATTTCTGTGAGAGGAACACCCTCTCATAGCAACAGGGAGGTGGTGTATTTACTAAATGAAAGAACACATGTATTTTGGTTCATAGGTTGTGTCAAATCATCTCTCTATGAGTGTTATTATAGACCAGGAACATGTTGTTATCCCCAAAGACTGTGACTCAGTTTTTCCTTTCTGATCTTTTTTTCTGAACTCAACATCTTCCATGTTGTTCATTTGAGGCTCCCTCTGTATGGCGTTTTAGTGGAGCTATGAGCTACATTCATCTCAATGTTTTCAGCTGTCTTATGTGCATATCTGACTATCGTGTAGGACATTCCTTGGCTGCTCTGCCAGCTTGGTTGTGGTTTTGGAAGAACCCTCAGTTCCAGAGGAGGCTGGTTTGAGGAGCTATAGGAGCACGGGCTCATTGTAATGGCTGGAATGGATTAAATGGAACCGTGTCAAATATATGGAAACCACATGTTTGACTCTGGTACATTGATTCCATCCCAGCCACTACACTGAGCCTGTCTTCCTATAGCTCCTACTACCAGCCTCCACTGCTTAGTTATATGTCTCCATTGTAGAAAAAGAAGAAAGGAAAGAAGGGCAGTAAGAAGAAGAAGAAGAAAGAGAAGGATCTGACTGCCGACAGGTCAGTGTCTGATAATATCAGTCTGCCATATGGAGCAGATGATTGGTTGGCAGCGGGCAGGAGTATGATGTCATGGAGTGACCACCACTCCAATAGGCCTGGTTAATGATTAGTGTGTTTGTGACCTGCTCTCTCTCCTCTCTCTCTCTCTCTCTCTCTCTCTCTCTCTCTCTCTCTCTCTCTCTCTCTCTCTCTCTCTCTCTCTCTCTCTCTCTCTCTCTCTCTCTCTCTCTCTCTCTCATGTTTATCTCTCACTTTCAATGCCCTTTTCTCTCACTCTGTCTGTCCCTCCACACTCTATCTCCCTCTCTCTCTCTCTCTCTCTCTCTCTCTCTCTCTCTCATCTCTCACTTTCAATGCCCTTTTCTCTCACTCTGTCTGTCCCTCCACACTCTATCTCCCTCCTCTCTCTCTCTCTCTGTCTTACTCTCTCTCCCTCTTTCTCTCTCCCTCCTCTCTCTCTCTGTGTGTCTTACTCTCTCCGTTTCTCTCTCCCTCTCTCTCTCTCTGTCTTACTCTCTCTCCCTCCTTCTCTCTCTCGCCCTCCCTCTCTCTCTCTCTCTCTCCCCCTCTCTTCCCCTCTCTCTCTTCCCCTCTCTCTTACCCTCTCTCTCTCTCTCTCTCTGTGTGTGTCTTACTCTCTCTGTCTCTCTCTCTCCCTCTCTCTCTCTGTGTCTTACTCTCTCTCCCTCCTCTCTCTCTCTGTCTGTCTCTCCCTCTCTCTCCAGAACCCTTGAGTCTCTGTATGAAGAGCTGGTGCTGGAAGGCTTCTTGATTAGACCCTTGAACATCAAGCTCTCTGAGTACATTGGTACGGTACTGACATCTCACACACACACGCATACAGCGCGGAAACTATTCAGACCCATTTTTTTTCCTTCACATTTTGTTACCTTTTTTCCCCTCATCAATCTACATACAATAGCCCATAATGACAAAGCAAAAACAGGTTTTTAGAAATGATTGCAGATGTATTAAAAAATGAATAAAACTGAAATATCACATTTATATAACTATTCAGACCCTTTACTCAGTACTTTGTTGAAGCACCGTCGGTGATTACAGTCTCAAGTCTTCTCGGCACACCTGTATTTGGAGAGTTTCTCCCATTCTTCTCTGCAAATACTCTCAAGCTCTGTCAGGTTGGATGGGGAGCGTCGCTGCACAGCTATTTTCAGGTCTCTCCAGAGATGTTCGATTGGGTTCAAGACCGGGCTCTGGCTGGGCCACTCAAGAACATTCAGAGACTTGTCCCAAAGCTATTCCTGTGTTGTCTTTGCTGTGTTCTTAGGGTCGTTGTCCCCAGTCTGAGGTCCTGAGCGCTCTGGAGTAGGTTTTCATCAAGGATCTCTCTGATCTCTATCTCATCAAGGATCGCTCCGTTCTTCTTTCCCTCGATCCTGACTAGTCTCCCAGTCCCTGCCGCTGAAAAACATCGCCACCAGCATGCTTCACGGTAAGGATGGTATCAGGTTTCCTCCAGACGTGATGCTTGGCATTCAGGTTTCATCAGACCAGAAAATCTTGTTTCTCATGGTCTGAGAGTCTTTAGGTGCCTTTTGGAAAACTCCAAGCAGGCTGTCATGTGCCTTTTACTGAGGAGTGGCTTCCGTCTGGCCACTCTACCATAAAGGCATGATTGGTGGAGTGCTGCAGAGATGGGAGAACCTTCCAGAAAGACAACCATCTCCAAAGAGGAACTCTGGCCCTTCTCCCCCGATTGCTGAGTTTGGCCGGACGGCCAGCTCCAGGAATAGTCTTGGTGATTCCATTTTTTTCCATTTAAAGATTGATGGAGGCCACTGTGTTCTTGAGGATCTTCAATGATACAGAAATGTTTTGGTACCCTTCCCCAGATCTGTGCCTCGACACAATCCTTTCTCGGAGCTCTGCAGACAATACCTTCAACCTCATGGCTTGGTTTTTCCTCTGACATGCACTGTCAACTGTGGGACCTTATATAGACAGGTGTCTGCCTTTCCAAAACATGTCCAATCAATTGAATTTACCACAGGTGGACTCCAATCAAGTTGTAGAAACATCTGAAGGAGGATCAATGGAAACAGGATGCACCTGAGCTCAATTTTGAGTCTCCTAGTAAAGTGTTCGAATACTTATGTAAATAAGGTATTTCTGTTATGTATTTTATATACATTTTCCAAAAATGTCTAAAAACCTGTTTTTGCTTTGTATTTATGGGGTATTGTGTGTATATATACATTTTAGAATAAGGCTGTAATGTAACAAAATGTGGAAGAAGTCAAGGGGTCTGAATACTTTCCCAATGCGCTGTACATATAAAATGTCGGTGACTTAGGTCTGGCTTCTGTCAATTGGATAATCCTTAGTCACAGCTATATGAATGTTCATGCATACGTGTGTGTCTGTGTACTTGGTGTGTGTGTCTACTTGCTTTGGTGTGTGTGTCTGTGTACTTGGTGTGTGTGTCTACTTGCTTTGGTGTGTGTGTCTGTGTACTTGGTGTGTGTGTCTACTTGCTCTGGTGTGTGTGTCTGTGTACTTGGTGTGTGTGTCTGTGTACTTGGTGTGTGTGTCTGCATGCTTTGGTGTGTGTGTCTGTGTACTTGGTGTGTGTGTCTGCATGCTTTGGTGTGTGTGTCTGTGTACTTTGGTGTGTGTGTCTACTTGCTTTGGTGTGTGTGTCTGTGTACTTGGTGTGTGTGTCTACTTGCTTTGGTGTGTGTGTCTGCTTGCTTTGGTGTGTGTGTCTGTGTACTTTGGTCTGTGTGTCTGCTTGCTTTGGTGTGTGTGTCTGTGTACTTTGGTGTGTGTGTCTACTTGCTTTGGTGTGTGTGTCTGCATGCTTTGGTGTGTGTCTGTGTACTTTGGTGTGTGTCTGCATGCTTTGGTGTGTGTGTCTACTTGCTTTGGTGTGTGTGTCTGCTTGCTTTGGTGTGTGTGTGCATGCTTTGGTGTGTGTGTCTGTGTACTTTGGTGTGTGTGTCTACTTGCTTTGGTGTGTGTGTCTGTGTACTTTGGTGTGTGTGTCTGCTTGCTTTGGTGTGTGTGTCTGCTTGCTTTGGTGTGTGTGTCTGTGTACTTTGGTGTGTGTGTGTCTGCTTGCTTTGGTGTGTGTGTCTGCTTGCTTTGGTGTGTGTGTCTGTGTACTTTGGTCTGTGTGTCTGCTTGCTTTGGTGTGTGTGTCTGTGTACTTTGGTGTGTGTGTCTACTTGCTTTGGTGTGTGTGTCTGCATGCTTTGGTGTGTGTGTGTCTGCATGCTTTGGTGTGTGTCTGTGTACATGCTTTGGTGTGTGTGTCTGCATGCTTTGGTGTGTGTGTCTGCATGCTTTGGTGTGTGTGTCTGCATGCTTTGGTGTGTGTGTCTGTGTACTTTGGTGTGTGTGTGTCTACTTGCTTTGGTGTGTGTGTCTACTTGCTTTGGTGTGTGTGTCTGTGTACTTTGGTGTGTGTGTGTCTCCGTGCTTTGGTGTGTGTGTCTGCGTGCTTTGGTGTGTGTGTCTGCGTGCTTTGGTGTGTGTGTCTGCGTGCTTTGGTGTGTGTGTCTGCGTGCTTTGGTGTGTGTGTCTGCGTGCTTTGGTATGTGTGTCTGCGTGCTTTGGTATGTGTGTCTGCGTGCTTTGGTGTGTATCTGCGTGCTTTGGTGTGTATCTGCGTGCTTTGGTGTGTGTATGAAAAGGTGTGTTTGCTCACGAGTGTCTAGTAGGGCCAGCTGGATATCAGACAGGGAGCCTGCCTCATCTCCACAGGGATTTATGACTCAATATCCCACTCTGTGCCTCATTCCCTCCCTGCCTCCCGCCCTAGATGTCTCGCTGCGGCCATGTTGCAATAAGGGTCAGGATGACACCACACTCTATCACGTTGAAAAGACAGACACACACGCCTGGCTCCCCAAAACCAGTTACTGTTGGTTTCAATTATATCCACATACAGTGCCTTTGATGTTGGGAGGGAGTTTGGAATGGAGGAGGAGAGTCCAGCAAGAGGGACAGAGAAATAGATGTTGATGTCTTGTCTATGATAGTGGCCTAAATACCTTCCCTTATTTCAGGTCTAGCCACAGTATAGCTAGATGCCTTGATGCCTAGAGGCTCCTGAATTACAGCCAATTAATGTCTAAGTTGCATTAGTACAGGTTTCTGCTGAGTTGATTTATGTCTGAAGATATGCATCAGCCAATGTACAAAGAGCAAATTCCATACCTCAAAGAACAAGACTATTGTCTGATGGATGTCTGACTTCTCTCCCTCCCCCTTCCCCCCTCTCTCCCTCCCTCCCTCCCTCGTCTCTCCCTCTCCCTCCCCTTCCCCCTCTCTCCCTCCCCCTCCCTCCCTCTCCCCTCCCCCCCTCCCTCCCTCTCTCCCTCCCTCCCTCCCTCCCTCGTCTCTCCCTCTCCCTCCACCTTCCCCCTCTCTCCCTCCCCCTTCCCCCTCCCTCCCTCCCTCTCTCTCTCCCTCCCTCCCTCCCCTCCCTCCCTCGTCTCTCCCTCTCCCTCCCCCCTCGTCTCTCCCTCCCCCTCCTTCCCTCCAGGTGAGTTCAGCTACCTGGGTACGACCCTGCGCCAGGCAGACATTGAGCCCATGCCCTCTCTGTCAGACGTCAGACAGCTCATTGCCCTTTATGGGATCCTGCCTCTGGGTGAGTGAGAGAGAGCCCATCCCATCCACTCTCATCATTGTGACTGTGATCACATCACCCCACAACCTGGCTAGTCTGATTCATACTTATTGTACTTGCAACACACACACACACACACACACACACACACACACACACACACACACACACACACCTTACATACTATACAGTATAACATTACTCACTAATATCTGGATGTGTGAGCTGGATCAGTTCTCTTTTAAAGCCACCTTCCTTTGATGCCATGTGGCCCATGATAACAGTTCGGGTTCATTCGTGATGTCTGTATGAAAGTCAGTTCAGGACTGCTTCCCTATGAAGCAATTTGACTGCGAGGATAGGTACAAGAAATTGACCATGACCACCTCATAATCCACCTCACTCCCTTCCCATGTCTCCCTGCTTTAGCAGGATTAAGAGTGGGCACAACAGCTCCCAGAGTGTGTGTGTGTGGGGGGCTTTGATCCTTCAGCCACTCTCTCCTGGCTGAGCTTTTCTGTCACTGTCTCTGCCACCACTATGCAGTGGTCCAGAACCCAGAATAGAATAGCACAGAGAAGAACATAGAATACTAGAGGAAAGTAGAACAGAATAGAATAGAACAGCACAGAGAAGAACATAGAATACTAGAGGAAAGTAGAACAGAATAGAATAGAACAGAATAGAATAGAAATACAGAATTCAAATACAGAACAGAATAGAATATTCCACACCACTAGATCATCTAGAAGCAGCTAGTGGGCTGAAGCTAATCCAGGGATCCTAATGGTAATAGAATACAGCTCACTGAAGTTCACCCCAACCCTGAAGGGACGTGATCTTTCTCCCCAACACGTCTCATGTCACCTGGCGTTAAGACCCATTTCCATCCCATCCCCCTACGCCAGCGTCGTGGACCCCCAGACGTAGCTCCCGAAGAGGGGAGGGTTACTGAACAAACAGGCCACCCACCCTGGAGAAGAAGAGGATGTCTTTCAGCACCTCAGACCTAATCAAAGGCAATATGACTACCAGAGGCCTGGATGGGCTGGTGTGGATGTCCATCACCACCATCATAACTACCACCACCACCTTCGTCACCTGCAACACCACCCCCTGCACCACTACCATCCCCCCCACCACCATCACTATTATCATCACCACCACTACCACCCCTACCATCTCCACCACCACCACCACTAAAACCACTACCATCACCACCACCACTACCATCACAACCATCATCACCACCACCACTAACACCACCACTACCACCACCGTCACTAACACCACCACTACCATCACCACCATCATCACCACTACCACCACCACCACTACCAACACCATCAACACCACCACTACCATCACCACTACCATCACCTCCAGCATCACTACCACCACCACCATCATCACTACCACTACCACCATTACCATCACCATCACTACCACCTCTACCATCACTACTACCACCACCACCACCACTGCCATCACCACCACCACTACCATCACTACCACCACCATCATCACCACCCCCACCACCTCTACCATCAC
>NC_088397.1:12894252-13036752 GCF_034236695.1 Oncorhynchus nerka
CAAAAACACTTTGGCAGTGTACATGATTAGGTATCAGTGTTGTGAATGAAATGCCTGCTGGTGAAGTCAGGAATAAGCTGCACTATGAGCTGCTCTATGTGTTGCTCTGTCAGCTTGATGTTGCTATGTGTTGCTCTGTCAGCTTGATGTTGCTATGTGTTGCTCTGTCAGCTTGATGTTTCTATGTGTTGCTCTGTCAGCTTGATGTTTCTATGTGTTGCTCTGTCAGCTTGATGTTTCTATGTGTTGCTCTGTCAGCTTGATGTTTCTATGTGTTGCTCTGTCAGCTTGATGTTGCTCTGTCAGCTTGATGTTGCTCTGTCAGCTTGATGTTGCTATGTGTTGCTCTGTCAGCTTGATGTTTCTATGTGTTGCTCTGTCAGCTTGATGTTTCTATGTGTTGCTCTGTCAGCTTGATGTTGCTATGTGTTGCTCTGTCAGCTTGATGTTGCTATGTGTTGCTCTGTCAGCTTGATGTTTCTTGTTCTGTCATGATGTTTCTATGTGTTGCTCTGTCAGCTTGATGTTTCTATGTGTTGCTCTGTCAGCTTGATGTTGCTATGTGTTTCTCTGTCAGCTTGATGTTGCTATGTGTTGCTCTATGTGTGTTGCTCTGTCAGCTTGATGTTTCTATGTGTTGCTCTGTCAGCTTGATGTTGCTATGTGTTGCTCTGTCAGCTTGATGTTTCTGTGTTGCTCTGTCAGCTTGATGTTTCTATGTGTTGCTCTGTCAGCTTGATGTTTCTATGTGTTGCTCTGTCAGCTTGATGTTGCTATGTGTTGCTCTGTCAGCTTGATGTTTCTATGTGTTGCTCTGTCAGCTTGATGTTTCTATGTGTTGCTCTGTCAGCTTGATGTTTCTATGTGTTTCTCTGTCAGCTTGATGTTTCTCTGTCAGCTTGATGTTGCTCTGTCAGCGTGATGTTTCTATGTGTTGCTCTGTCAGCGTGATGTTTCTATGTGGTGCTCTGTCAGCTTGATGTTTCTATGTGTTGCTCTGTCAGCTTGATGTTTCTATGTGTTTCTCTGTCAGCTTGATGTTGCTGTGTTTCTCTGTCAGCTTGATGTTGCTATGTGTTTCTCTGTCAGCTTGATGTTGCTATGTGTTGCTCTGTCAGCTTGATGTTGCTATGTGTTGCTCTGTCAGCTTGATGTTGCTATGTGTTGCTCTATCAGCTTGATGTTTCTATGTGTTGCTCTGTCAGCTTGATGTTTCTATGTGTTGCTCTGTCAGCTTGATGTTTCTATGTGTTGCTCTGTCAGCTTGATGTTTCTATGTGTTGCTCTGTCAGCTTGATGTTTCTATGTGTTGCTCTGTCAGCTTGATGTTTCTGTGTTGCTCTGTCAGCTTGATGTTTCTATGTGTTGCTCTGTCAGCTTGATGTTTCTATGTGTTTCTCTGTCAGCTTGATGTTTCTCTGTCAGCTTGATGTTGCTCTGTCAGCGTGATGTTTCTATGTGTTGCTCTGTCAGCGTGATGTTTCTATGTGGTGCTCTGTCAGCTTGATGTTTCTATGTGTTGCTCTGTCAGCTTGATGTTTCTATGTGTTGCTCTGTCAGCTTGATGTTTCTATGTGTTGCTCTGTCAGCTTGATGTTTCTATGTGTTGCTCTGTCAGCTTGATGTTTCTATGTGTTGCTCTGTCAGCTTGATGTTTCTATGTGTTGCTCTGTCAGCTTGATGTTTCTATGTGTTGCTCTGTCAGCTTGATGTTTCTATGTGTTGCTCTGTCAGCTTGATGTTTCTATGTGTTGCTCTGTCAGCTTGATGTTTCTATGTGTTGCTCTGTCAGCTTGATGTTTCTATGTGTTGCTCTGTCAGCTTGATGTTTCTATGTGTTGCTCTGTCAGCTTGATGTTTCTATGTGTTGCAGCTTGATGTTTCTATGTGTTGCTCTGTCAGCTTGATGTTTCTATGTGTTGCTCTGTCAGCTTGATGTTTCTATGTGTTGCTCTGTCAGCTTGATGTTTCTATGTGTTGCTCTGTCAGCTTGATGTTTCTATGTGTTGCTCTGTCAGCTTGATGTTTCTATGTGTTGCTCTGTCAGCTTGATGTTTCTATGTGTTGCTCTGTCAGCTTGATGTTTCTATGTGTTGCTCTGTCAGCTTGATGTTTCTATGTGTTGCTCTGTCAGCTTGATGTTTCTATGTGTTGCTCTGTCAGCTTGATGTTTCTATGTGTTGCTCTGTCAGCTTGATGTTTCTATGTGTTGCTCTGTCAGCTTGATGTTTCTATGTGTTGCTCTGTCAGCTTGATGTTTCTATGTGTTGCTCTGTCAGCTTGATGTTTCTATGTGTTGCTCTGTCAGCTTGATGTTTCTATGTGTTGCTCTGTCAGCTTGATGTTTCTATGTGTTGCTCTGTCAGCGTGATGTTTCTATGTGTTGCTCTGTCAGCTGATGTTTCTATGTGTTGCTGTCAGCTTGATGTTTATATGTGTTGCTCTGTCAGCTTGATGTTTCTATGTGTTGCTCTGTCAGCTTGATGTTTCTATGTGTTGCTCTGTCAGCTTGATGTTTCTATGTGTTGCTCTGTCAGCTTGATGTTTCTATGTGTTGCTCTGTCAGCTTGATGTTTCTATGTGTTGCTCTGTCAGCTTGATGTTTATCAGATCAACATAGTTGTCTATCGGTTAACACAGTTACTGTTCACGGTTCCCCTGTGACATTCTGCACCACTGACTCATCTGAGACATGGAGGGGGGATGAGGGACATGAGAGAAGAGAGAGACATGGAGGGAGAGAGATGGGGCGGGGGAGAGAGATGGGGCGGGGGAGAGAGATGGGCGGGGGGAGAGAGAGAGGGGGCGGGGGGAGAGAGATATTTGTCTTGCTTGGACACCTCTCTATGCAGCTGTCTTGAGAGGCAAACAAGTCAGGAGCCCATAGCCACTAGCGACATTGTTCTGAATCTCGCCTGTCAGCACCTCATTGGTCGGCACCCTCTCTAAGTGCATTCTGGGATCAGGAGCGTGTCCTGACAGCACTTCCTGCTTGCTGAGACAGTGTTGGTTTCTAAAAGGCTTGTAACATTTGGGTGTGGCTGCCTCCCTCACCCCAAGTTGTTTTTGTCAATGCCAGCCATGGAAACACTGCAAGTTCACAATACTGTTTCTCCATAAGCCTGTGGTGTCATTAACTACAGACTTACTAGCTCTCCTCCCCTATGGGATATAAGGCAACAATGAGCTCCTTCCAGCACTCTCTGTCCTTGGCCACGTGTTGTGCCTCGTGATACGAGATGTTCATCTTGGCCAGCTCCTCTGTCACAGTTCTGCACCAGGAATTCTTCTTCTCCCTGGTAGAGTCCACCTTTTTGGGATAAGGGTTATGGTTAGGGCCAGGGTTAGGGTTATGGTTTGGGCTAGGGTTAGGTTTAGGGTTATGGTTAGGGTTAGGTTTAGGGTTATGGTTAGGGTTATGGTTAGGGTTAGGGTTAGGAGATGTTACTGATAGTCCAGTTAATGTACGACTTGTGCGTGTGGGTGTTATTTTGTTTGTGTGTTTGTGTTAGACTGATGTTTCCGCTGGTTAGACTGTTTGTTTTGTTGAGGTTACTAATCTTCCCGGATGGGAGAGAGTTGTTTGAACATTGGCCTTGATGTGTGAAATAAAGAGGTGTGTTTCTTTGTGTTGTTCTGCTGTGGCAGGTGGCTCGCCAGCTGCAGCCCTCTGTAATATGGATCGGAGATGCAGAGAAAACCTTTTATAAGAAAGTCCCGAAGCTGGAGAAAGAGGTATGTTCTCTACACAACAGCAGCATATCTCAATACCACTGTTCATCTCGTCAACAAAAATAGTGAATCAAATATTTGGCAAACATATATTTTTCAGTGGCAATTAACGAGACTATAACTGACTAAATAGACCCAGAAAAAACAGTAACTAAACAAAAAAGAAGAGACTAAATTATCTCTGTGACTAAAATCTGTTGGACTGAACAAGAGTTTTTAGACAGATTGAGAGCTTTTCAGTGATACGTACTGTTAATATTAGCAGAACAGATGCCCAGTCCAGTTCTGTTCATGAGTCTGGGCAGACAGGCTCCACTCCGGCTCCGCCTCCGATCAAACACATTGCGCAGGCGACTCTGTTGCTTCCTCGTAGCCAACCAGTCACCACCAGCCTTCTAGTTAGATACCACCCTTTGCCTGGTTAACAAACACAAGATGCTTTACAAAATAAAAACAAAGCAGCATTAAGTTTAATAGTAAAACAACAGTCTAGCTATGTTTTTCTCTCTCTTGAGTATAGAAACGCTTTTGAATTTGTAGTCTCGCTCAACACTCACACTTTCCCCACTGCATTTCATAGCCAGGTTCTGTCTCCGACTTGTTGTCTTTCTGTCGTGGCGGGCCGTTCTACAACTAGGCTACTTGCGGACTCGATTGGGACTCGAGGTTAAGTGGATCGGCTACATCACTGGGTGAAACAGTCATTAGCTCCCATTCAGAGTCATTAGCCCTCGTACTGTACTACTTCTGAACCTGAGTGTGTCTGTGGAACGATGATAACAATGACACCTCAGAGTGACGGAGGTGCAACACTACTTTACCAATACTTTACATCTCTCTCTCTCTGTATCTGTATCGCTCTCTCTCTGTCTCTGTCTCTCTCTGTCTCTCTCTGTCTCTCTCTCTGTCTCGCTCTCTGTCTCGCTCTCTGTCTCTCTCTCTGTCTCTCTCTCTGTCTCTCTCTCTCTCTGTCTCTCTCTCTGTCTCTCTCTCTGTCTCTCTCTCTGTCTCTCTCTCTGTCTCTCTCTCTGTCTCTCTCTCTGTCTCTCTCTCTGTCTCTCTCTCTGTCTCTCTGTCTCTCTCTCTGTCTCTCTCTCTGTCTCTCTCTCTGTCTCTCTCTCTGTCTCTCTCTCTGTCTCTCTCTCTGTCTCGCTCTCTGTCTCTCTCTGTCTCTCTCTGTCTCTCTCTGTCTCTCTCTGTCTCTCTCTGTCTCTCTCTCTCTCTCTCTCTCTCTCTCTCTGTCTCTCTCTCTGTCTCTCTCTGTCTCGCTCTCTGTCTCTCTCTCTGTCTCTCTCTCTGTCTCTCTCCCTGTCTCTCGCTCTCTCAGACTCTCTTTGTCTCTCTGTCTCTCTCTGTCTATGTCTCTCTCTCTCTCTGTCTCTCTCTCTACGCTTGTGTGTGCCTGTTTGATGTGTACAGTGCATTCAGAAAGTATTCAGACCCCGAAACTTTAACCACATTTTGTTACGTTACAGCCTTATTCTAAAATATGTTTTTCCTCATCAATCTACACACAATACCCCATAATGACAAAGCAAAAACGTTTTTTTAGACATTTTGCTAATTTATTAAAGATAAAACACTGAAATATGACATTTAAATAACTATTCAGACCCTTTACTCAGTACTTTGTTGAAGCACCTTTGGCAGTGATTACAGCTTTGAGTCTTCTTGGGTGTGACGCTACAAGCTTGGCACACCTGTATTTGGGGAGTTTCTCCCATTCTTCTCTGCTGATCCTCTCAAGCTCTGTCAGGTTGGATGGGGAGTGTCACTGTACAGCTATTTTCTGGTCTCTTCAGAGATGTTAGATCGGGCTCAAGTCCGGGCTCTGGCTGGGCCACTCAAGGACATTCATAGACTTGTCCCAAAGCCACTCCTGCGTTTTCTTGGCTGTGTGCTTAGGGTTGTTGTCCTGTTGGAAGATGAACCTTCACCCCAGTCTGAGGTCCTGAGTGTTCTGGAGCAGGTGTCATCAAGGATCTCTCTGTACTTTGCTCCGTTGATCTTTCCCTCGATCCTCACTAGTCTCCCAGTCCCTGCCACTGAAAAACAATCCCCACAGCATGATGCTGTCACCACCATGCTTCACTGTAGGGATGGTGCCTGGTTTCCTCCAGACGTGATGCTTGGCATTCAGGCCAAAGAGTTCAATCTTGGTTTCATCAGACCTGAGAATCTTGTTTCTCATGGTCTGAGAGTCATTTAGGTGCCTTTTGACAAACTCCAAGCAGGCTGTCATGTGTCTTTTACTGAGGAGTGGCTTCCGTCTGGCCACTCTACCATAAAGGCCTGATTGGTGGAGTGCTGCAGAGATGGTTGTCCTTCTGGAAGGTTCTCCCATCACCATAGAGGAACTCTGGAGCTTTGTCAGAGTGACAATCGGGTTCTTGGTCACCTCCCTGACCAAGGCCCTTCTCCCTCGATTGCTCAGTTTGGGGATGAGTCTAGGAAGAGTCTTGGTGGTTCCAAACTTCTTCCATTTAAGAATGATGTTCTTGGGGACCTTCAATGCTGCAGACATTTTTTGGTACCCTTCCACAGATCTGTGCCTTGACACAATCCTGTATCGTAGCTCTACGGACAATTCCTTCAACCTCATGGCTTGGTTTTTGCTCTGACATGCACTGTCAGCTGTGGGACATTATATAGACAGGTGTGTGTCTTTATAAATCATGTCCAATCAATTTCATTTACCACAGGTGGACTCCAATCAAGTTGTAGAAACATCTGAAGGATGATCAATGGAAACAGGATGCACCTGAGCTCAATTTTGAGTCTCATAGCAAAGGGTCTGAATACTTATAAATATAAGGCATTTCTGTTTTATGTTCACTTTGTCGTTATGGGTATTGTGTGTAGTAGATTGGTGAGGAAAAACATTTATTTAATCCATTTTAGAATAAGGCTGTAACGTAACAAAATGTGGAAAAGGGGAAGGGGTCTGAATACTTTCCGAATGCACTGTATGTAATATCTATGTAGTCTGAACTAAGAATTCATACGGCCAGATAATTGTTATATATTCTTATATATATGTGTTGGTAGGATAAGGCTGTGTCTGTTTGGTCACATAGAAGTCAGTGATGTGTGTTTACTATATTTATTTTTTAATTTTATTTTTTATTTCACCTTTATTTAACCAGGTAGGCTAGTTGAGAACAAGTTCTCATTTGCAACTGCGACCTGGCCAAGATAAAGCATAGCAGTGTGAACAGACAACACAGAGTTACACATGGAGTAAACAATTAACAAGTCAATAACACAGTAGAAAAAAATGGGCAGTCTATATACAATGTGTGCAAAAGGCATGAGGAGGTAGGCGAATAATACAATTTTGCAGATTAACACTGGAGTGATAAATGATCAGATGGTCATGTACAGGTACAGATATTGGTGTGCAAAAGAGCAGAAAAGTAAATAAATAAAAAACAGTATAAAAACAGTATGGGAATGAGGTAGGTGAAAATGGGTGGGCTATTTACCAATAGACTATGTACAGCTGCAGCGATCGGTTAGCTGATGTTTGAAGTTGGTGAGGGAGATAAAAGTTTCCAACTTCAACGATTTTTGCAGTTCGTTCCAGTCACAGGCAGCAGAGTACTGGAACGAAAGGCGGCCAAATGAGGTGTTGGCTTTAGGGATGATCAGTGAGATACACCTGCTGGAGCGCGTGCTACGGATGGGTGTTGCCATCGTGACCAGTGAACTGAGATAAGGCGGAGCTTTACCTAGCATGGACTTGTAGATGACCTGGAGCCAGTGGGTCTGGCGACGAATATGTAGCGAGGGCCAGCCGACTAGAGCATACAAGTCGCAGTGGTGGGTGGTATAAGGTGCTTTGGTGACAAAACGGATGGCACTGTGATAGACTGCATCCAGTTTGCTGAGTAGAGTGTTGGAAGCCATTTTGTAGATGACATCGCCGAAGTCGAGGATCGGTAGGATAGTCAGTTTTACTAAGGTAAGCTTGGCGGCGTGAGTGAAGGAGGCTTTGTTGCGGAATAGAAAGCCGACTCTTGATTTGATTTTCGATTGGAGATGTTTGATGTGAGTCTGGAAGGAGAGTTTGCAGTCTAGCCAGACACCTAGGTACTTATAGATGTCCACATATTCAAGGTCGGAACCATCCAGGGTGGTGATGCTAGTCGGGCATGCGGGTGCAGGCAGCGATCGGTTGAAAAGCATGCATTTGGTTTTACTCGCGTTTAAGAGCAGTTGGAGGCCACGGAAGGAGTGCTGTATGGCATTGAAGCTCGTTTGGAGGTTAGATAGCACAGTGTCCAATGACGGGCCGAAAGTATATAGAACGGTGTCGTCTGCGTAGAGGTGGATCAGGGAATCGCCCGCAGCAAGAGCAACATCATTGATATATACAGAGAAAAGAGTCGGCCCGAGAATTGAACCCTGTGGCACCCCCATAGAGACTGCCAGAGGACCGGACAGCATGCCCTCCGATTTGACACACTGAACTCTGTCTGCAAAGTAATTGGTGAACCAGGCAAGGCAGTCATCCGAAAAACCGAGGCTATTGAGTCTGCCGATAAGAATATGGTGATTGACAGAGTCGAAAGCCTTGGCGAGGTCGATGAAGACGGCTGCACAGTACTGTCTTTTATCGATGGCGGTTATGATATCGTTTAGTACCTTGAGTGTGGCTGAGGTGCACCCGTGACCGGCTCGGAAACCAGATTGCACAGCGGAGAAGGTACGGTGGGATTCGAGATGGTCAGTGACCTGTTTGTTGACTTGGCTTTCGAAGACCTTAGATAGGCAGGGCAGGATGGATATAGGTCTATAGCAGTTTGGGTCCAGGGTGTCTCCCCTTTGAAGAGGGGGATGACTGCGGCAGCTTTCAATCCTTGGGGATCTCAGACGATATGAAAGAGAGGTCGAACAGGCTGGTAATAGGGGTTGCGACAATGGCGGCAGATAGTTTCAGAAATAGAGGGTCCAGATTGTCAAGCCCAGCTGATTTGTACGGGTCCAGGTTTTGCAGCTCTTTCAGAACATCTGCTATCTGGATTTGGGTAAAGGAGAACCTGGAGAGGCTTGGGCGAGGAGCTGTGGGGGGGGGCGGAGCTGTTGGCCGAGGTTGGAGTAGCCAGGCGGAAGGCATGGCCAGCCGTTGAAGTGCTTATTGAAGTTTTCGATAATCATGGATTTATCGGTGGAGACCGTGTTACCTAGCCTCAGTGCAGTGGGCAGCTGGGAGGAGGTGCTCTTGTTCTCCATGGACTTCACAGTGTCCCAGAACCTTTTGGAGTTGGAGCTACAGGATGCAAACTTCTGCCTGAAGAAGCTGGCCTTAGCTTTCCTGACTGACTGCGTGTATTGGTTCCTGACTTCCCTGAACAATTGCATATCACGGGGGCTATTCGATGCTATTGCAGTCCGCCACAGGATGTTTTTGTGCTGGTCGAGGGCAGTCAGGTCTGGAGTGAACCAAGGGCTGTATCTGTTCTTGGTTCTGCATTTTTTTAACAGAGCATGCTTATCTAAAATGGTGAGGAAGTTACTTTTAAAGAATGACCAGGCATCCTCAACTGACGGGATGAGGTCAATGTCCTTCCAGGATACCCGGGCCAGGTCGATTAGAAAGGCCTGCTCACAGAAGTGTTTTAGGGAGCGTTTGACAGTGATGAGGGGTGGTCGTTTGACTGCGGCTCCGTGGCGGATACAGGCAATGAGGCAGTGATCGCTGAGATCCTGGTTGAAGACAGCGGAGGTGTATTTGGAGGGCCAGTTGGTCAGGATGACGTCTATGAGGGTGCCCTTGTTTACAGAGTTAGGGTTGTACCTGGTGGGTTCCTTGATGATTTGAGTGAGATTGAGGGCATCTAGCTTACATTGTAGGACTGCCGGGGTGTTAAGCATATCCCAGTTTAGGTCACCTAACAGAACAAACTCTGAAGCTAGATGGGGGCGATCAATTCACAAATGGTGTCCAGGGCACAGCTGGGAGCTGAGGGTGGTCGGTAGCAGGCGGCAACAGTGAGAGACTTATTTCTGGAGAGAGTAATTTTCAAAATTAGTAGTTCGAACTGTTTGGGTATGGACCTGGAAAGTATGACATTACTTTGCAGGCTATCTCTGCAGTAGACTGCAACTCCGCCCCTTTGGCAGTTCTATCTTGACGGAAGATGTTATAGTTGGGTATGGAAATCTCTGAATTTTTGGTGGCCTTCCTGAGCCAGGATTCAGACACGGCAAGGACATCAGGGTTAGCAGAGTGTGCTAAAGCAGTGAGTAAAACAAACTTAGGGAGGAGGCTTCTGATGTTGACATGCATAAAACCAAGGCTTTTTCGATCACAGAAGTCATCAAATGAGGGTACCTGGGGACATGCAGGGCCTGGGTTTACCTCCACATCACCCGCGGAACAGAGAAGGAGTAGTATGAGGGTGCGGCTAAAGGCTATCAAAACTGGTCGCCTAGAGCGTTGGGGGCAGAGGATAAGAGGAGCAGGTTTCTGGGCATGGTAGAATATATTCAGGGCATAATGCGCAGACAGGGGTATGGTGGGGTGCGGGTACAGCGGAGGTAAGCCCAGGCACTGGGTGATGATGAGAGAGGTTGTATCTCTGGACATGCTGGTTGTGATGGGTGAGGTCACCCATCTAGGTTAATGAGGCAATGTAAATGTGATGTGACTAAAATGTGACTACAATTAAAGGGCGTTTAGTTGACTAAAATGGCCCACTGTTTTTGTCATTTTGACAATAACTAGACTAAATCATTATTCAATCGACAAAAACTTGACTAAAACGTAATGATATTTTAGCCAAAATGACTAAGACTAGACTAAATGTAAAAAAGAGTCCAGTTATTAGCACTGCTCAATACCAGCCCTCGACACTCGACTCAACAAACCGGATGCCGTCTATCACAGTGCCATCCTTTTTGTCACCAAAGCCCCATATACTACCCACCATTGCGATCTGTACGCTCTCGTTGGTTGGCCCTCGCTTCATACTCGTCGCCAAACCCACTGGCTATCTACAAGTCTCTGCTAGGTAAAGCCCCGCCTTATCTCAGCTCACTGGTCACCATAGCAGCACCCACTCGCAGCACGCGCTCCAGCAGGTATATCTCACTGGTCACCATAGCAGCACCCACTCGTAGCACGCGCTCCAGCAGGTATATCTCACTGGTCACCATAGCAGCACTCACTCGTAGCACGCGCTCCAGCAGGTATATCTCACTGGTCACCATAGCAGCACCCACTCGTAGCATGCGCTCCAGCAGGTATATCTGACTGGTCACCATAGCAGCACCCACTCGTAGCACGCGCTCCAGCAGGTATATCTCACTGGTCACCATAGCAGCACCCACTCGCAGCACGCGCTCCAGCAGGTATATCTCACTGGTCACCATAGCAGCACTCACTCATAGCACGCGCTCCAGCAGGTATATCTCACTGGTCACCATAGCAGCACCCACTCGTAGCACGCGCTCCAGCAGGTATATCTGACTGGTCACCCCCAAAGCTAATTCCTCCTTTGGTTGTCTTTCCTTCCAGTTCTCTGCTGCCAATGACTGGAACGAACTGCAAAAATCTCTGAAGCTGGAGACTCATATCTCCCTCACTAACTTTAAGCACCAGCTGTCAGAGCAGTTTACAGATCACTGCACCTGTACTTAGCCCATCTGTAAACAGCCCATCTATCTACCTACCTCATCCCCATACTGTATTTATTTATTTATCTTTCTCCTTTGCACCCCAGTATCTCTACTTGCACATTCATCTTCTGCACATCTACCATTCCAGTGTTTAATTGCTATATTATAATTACTTCGTAATTACTTATTTATTGCCTTAACCCCCTTATCTTACCTAATTTGCACTCACTGTATATAGACTTTTTGTTTTCTTTTGTTCTACTGTATTATTGACTGTATGTTTTGTTTATTCCATGTGTAACTCTGTGTTGTTGTATGTGTCGAATTGCTACGCTTTATCTTGGCCAGGTTGCAATTGCAAATGAGAACTTGTTCTCAACTAGCCTACCTGGTTAAAGAAAGGTGTTCTCAACTAGCCTACCTGGTTAAAGAAAGGTGTTCTCAACTAGCTTACCTGGTTAAAGAAAGGTGAAATAAATAAAAACACTACAGTACACATTGACAAACAGTGTAATCAAGGGACTTGTTTTGACAAGAATGTTTACATAGTAGATTGTCAAGTAACCTTCTCCATTATTGTATTGTTTGTGAATGAACTAAAGTGGAACTCACATCCATTGTTGGGTAACATGGGTTATATGAGATGACAGCTGTGAGCAGTTGAAAATGGGGAGATCTTGAATTTACAAATAAGTTTATGCTGCCCTCATGTGGCCGGTCATAACTCTACCCCCTCTTCCTTGTTCTCCCTCTCTCTCCCTCTCCTACCGCTCTCCATCTCCCTCTCCTCCCTCTCTCTGTATCTCCATACCCCTCTCCATCTCCCTCTCCTCACTTCCTCTCCCTCTCTTTCTCTCTCCTCCCTCCCTCTCTAGATGGAGCCTAAGCGTCTGAAGAAGGACCTAGTAAAGGTGCTGAAGTCTGTGAAGCCTGAGGATCGTGTTCTGGTCGTAGGGACGTCCCGGAGGCCCTTTGACGCAGACCTCAAGCCCTTCTGTAAAGTCTATAGGAAGATCATCCTCATCCCCAGACCTGACTATGCCTCCAGACTGGGTGGGTTATCTATAGTAGTCTATATCGGTTTATATTAGTTTATAGTGGTTTATAGTGGTCTATATTGGTCTATATTGGTTTATAGTGGTCTATATCGGTTTATATTGGTTTATAGTGGTCTATATTGATTTATAGTGGTCTATATTGGTTTATATTAGTTTATAGTGGTTTATAGTGGTCTATATTGGTCTATATTGGTTTATATTGGTTTATAGTGGTCTATATCGGTTTATATTGGTTTATAGTGGTCTATATTGATTTATAGTGGTCTATATTGGTTTATATTAGTTTATAGTGGTTTATAGTGGTCTATCGGTTTATAGTGGTTTATAGTGGTCTATATTGATTTATAGTGGTCTATATCGGTTTATATTAGTTTATAGTGGTTTATAGTGGTCTATATTGGTCTATATTGGTTTACATTTACATTTACATTTAAGTCATTTAGCAGACGCTCTTATCCAGAGCGACTTACAAATTGGTTTATATTGGTTTATAGTGGTCTATATTGGTTTATAGTGGTCTATATTGGTTTATTGGTTTATAGTGGTCTATATTGGTTTATAATGGTCTATATTGGTTTATAGTGGTCTATATTGGCTTATAGTAGTCTATATTGGTCTATATTGGTTTATAGTGGTCTATATTGGTTTATAGTGGTCTATATTGGTTTATAGTGGTCTATATTGGTCTATATTGGTTTATATTAGTCTATATTGGTTTATAGTGGTCTATATTGGTTTATAATGGTCTATATTGGTTTATAGTGGTCTATATTGGTTTATAGTGGTCTATATTGGTCTATATTGGTTTATAGTGGTCTATATTGGTTTATAGTGGTCTATATTGGTTTATAGTGGTCTATATTGGTTTATATTAGTTTATAGTGGTTTATCGTGGTCTATATTGGTCTATATTGGTTTATAGTTGTCTATAGTGGTCTATAGTTGTCTATATTTGTCTATATTGGTTTATAGTGGTCTATATTGGTCTATATTGGTTTATAGGAGTCTATAGTGGTCTATATTGGTTTATAGGAGTCTATAGTGGTCTATATTGGTTTATAGTGGTCTTTAGTGGTCTATATTGGTTTATAGTGGTTTATAGTGTCTATAGTGGTCTATATTGGTGTATAGTTGTTTATAGTGATCTATAGTGGTTTATGTTGGTTTATAGTGGTCTATATTGGTTTATAGTGGTTTATAGTGTCTATAGTGGTCTATATTGGTTTATAGTTGTTTATAGTGCTCTATAGTGGTTTATGTTGGTTTATAGTGGTCTATATTGGTTTATAGTGGTCTATATTGATTTATAGTAGTCTACAGTGGTCTATATTGGTTAATATTGGTTTATAGTGGTCTATATTGGTTTATAGTAGTTTATAGTGGTCTATATTGGTCTATATTGGTTTATATTGGTTTATAGTGGTCTATATTGGTTTATAGTGGTCTATAGTGGTTTATAGTAGTTTATAGTTGTTTATAGTGATCTATAGTGGTTTTAGTTGGTTTATATTGGTCTATATTGGTTTATAGTGGTCTATATTGGTTTATAGTAGTCTACAGTCATCTATATTGGTTAATATTGGTTTATAGTGGTTTACAGTGGCCTATATGGGTTTATAGAGGTCTATAGTGGTCTATAGTGGTTTATATTGGTTTATAGTGGTATATACTGGTCTATATTAGTTTATAGTGGTTTACATTGGCCTATATGGGTTTATAGAGGTCTATAGTGGTCTATAGTGGTTTATATTGATTTATAGTGGTATATACTGGTCTATATTGGTTGATAGTGGTTTATATCGGTTTATAGTGGTTTATAGTGGTTCATATTGGTTTATAGTGGTTTATAGTGGTCCATAGTGGTTTTTAGTGGTCTATATTGGTTTATGGGGGTTTATAGTGGTCTAGAGTGGTCTATATCTAGGCCAACCTGTTGGCTATGGACAGACAGAATCTGTGGAGGTTTTATTCCCTAAAGCCACCAGAAATTAGTTGACATGAAAAATACTGGTGGAATGAATTCATATGATAGGCCCACCAGTAAACACACATCTTTAAAAAAAATGTTGTATTCATTGCCCGCTTCTGGTTTGAACTCTAACCTTTCTATCCCTGTCTGTGATGTGTTTTCCAGTGCTGTGGAGGGAGCTGCTGTGTGGCGGCAGTGCTCGCCTCACCCCCAGCCTGGACCTGAGCTCCCTGGCCAAGGTGACAGACGGCTACACCCAGGGCCACATCCTGCAGGCTGTGAGGCAGGTGCTGACCCCTCGCAGGCTGGCCCAGCAGACTACCAGACCACTGACCGCTGAAGAGTTCATCCCTCCACTGGCAAGACAGGACCCCATCTACAAAGAGGAGGAGGAGGCCTTTAAGGTTCAGTAGCATCAATCAATGAATCACCTTTGATTTACATAAATATTTTTTTACATATGTTTATCACCAAAGTGCTCAGGATAGCCTTACTCCCACAGAAATCAGAGGCGACAATTGGAAAGCTCCTATGTAGGAGGAAGGAAGGGGTTATTTTGCCATTATAACAGTTAAAATGGTCCTCTGTATCTCAGTAGGTGGTGCAGTAGGTGGTGCTTGCATCTTAGGATAGTGGGTTTGATTCCCGGGACCACACACATGTAAAACAGTAATATGTAAAACAGTAATATGTAAAACAGTAACATGTAAAACAGTAACATGTAAAACAGTAACATGTAAAACAGTAATATGTAAAACAGTAATATGTAAGTGGCTATGGTTAAAAGCGTCTGCTAAATGGTATATTATTATATTAAAACCTGTTTTTGCCTTTGTTGTGCTGATTGGTCTACATCTATTATCATAATCAGATATCAATTCAGTACTTTAATCCGATATGAATTCAGTATTATAATCAGATATCAATTCAGTACTTTAATCCGATATGAATTCAGTATTATAATCAGATATCAATTCAGTACTTTAATCATATATGAATTCAGTATTATAATCAGATATCAATTCAGTATTATAATCAGATATCAATTCAGTATTATAATCAGATATCAATTCAGTACTTTAATCATATATGAATTCAGCATTATAATCAGATATCAATTCAGAATTATCAGATGAACTCCATATATACATTTGAGAGTCGTGCTCCAACAATCACCACATGAGGGTGCTGCGTTCCTACAGTTAGGAAGGAAATGCCACTGT
The DNA here is from genome assembly GCF_034236695.1 of Oncorhynchus nerka. Lineage (NCBI taxonomy): Eukaryota > Metazoa > Chordata > Actinopteri > Salmoniformes > Salmonidae > Oncorhynchus > Oncorhynchus nerka. The sequence continues at coordinate 12,909,858 of NC_088397.1, forward strand.
ATAACAGGTTTTATTTCCTCTGACCGTGGATTGATGGCTGTGAATGTGTTTCAGATGTGGTACGGCAGGACACCTTTGGGTAAGAAGAGGGCACGGGCGGCCAAGGCCATCGAGGAGGAGGGAGAGTCGGGCAAGGACAAAGACAAGCGGGGCACTGGGAAGAAGACAGGGAAAGAAGAGAAAAGCAAGAAGAAAAATAAGTAAATGTCAAATACAAGAGATAGACGTTGTCAACATTGGGGAGGTCTACAGATAGGGACTTTCAGGGGATGTGATTTACATTCCTACTTCTTAGATATGATGGACGATACATTTACTACCAGTCTATGACTGTAAATGTCATGACAACAGTATAACGGTAACAGTCGATCATGTTATGATCATAATGACAAAAGTAGCTGTTTATCTTGTATGAGACCAGATATAAAGTATGTAAAATAAATCATTGTTATCGCAGTGTAAATATTTAAGATGGAAATAAGTGTTCTTGATTTGAGTCCAAATGGATCACAGCAGTATAATTTCATGAGATTCTATTTAGGGGATGTTTATTTTCAGTCTCCGACTATTTTGACCATTAGAAGCTAATTAGCCTTGTTGATGAGCGCTGAGTTGTTTAAACTGGGGGCTCTGAGCTGCAGTGGGAGGGGGGCGTACTGAGACTCACAACCCCCCAAAATACACCCCGTCTCATCCGAGCCCCGGGCTCCCCTCTCTCCCCTGTCCTGAGACAAATCATCATTAACCATCCCCAGAACCACGAGACCGTGCAACGATGGAGGGATTCCTCTCAAATGTTAGCTGCTAACCGTAATGATGAAAAAACACAGCAACGGTGCCTTGTATTTCCTGTCCGTCTTCCTTCTTCTTCTCTCTCCGTCTCTCACTCTCCATCTCTCACACTCTCTCCGTCTCTCTCTCTCCATCTCTCACTCTCTCTCTCACACTCTCTCCCTTTCCTCAGCCATCGTTGGGTTTGCGTGGCTTCTGTGCCATAGGAGTCTGTTAATTAGCCTGTGTAATTGTCATTGTTGCCAGTTACAGCCAGGGGGCTTCAGGCAGAGAGACACTGTGCAATGTAGCAGCACCTTGTCCCAGGTCGCCCTGTGTTACTGTTTACACCCAGTTAGCGCTAACAAGCCAGCCTGCCCTGTCAAGCGGCTGACCCACTTCCCAGCTCCAGCAAGCCTCTACTAGCTCCCCAAGGACCAACTACCCCCGTTCACTGGCCATCTTTAATCAAGTATTAGTCAATGGGAAACCAGATCCCCATTGTCCACCACAGCATAACCTTAACCATGCATCTGTACCCCTCTTGTCTTTTGGGTGTCTGGGTCTACACACTCCACACTCTCTCTTGTCCCGGTCTTTATTGTCCTCCTCTACCTTCCCTTTCTGTCTGTCTTTCTCTCACTGTCCCATCCCATCGCTCTCTCATTTTCTCTCTTTCTTTATCTCTCTCTTCTTCTTCTCCGTCCCATCTCTCCTCCTGCCAGGTGGGTTTACAGAGCGTGACAAACACTGTCACCTTTCCTGCTCCTTGTAGCTTAAACCAACATCTAATTGAATTATTCATGTGTGTGGACCACCGCCTTCTCACCCAAGAAAAGGCCCTTAAGCAGAGTCTTTTATGTGACGACCAAGCTGTTTTTTACTCCAGTGGTGTTCCCTTTGGGATCTATTTACTGTAGTATGACTGAGGTGAACCACCACGTGCATTTATCCAGAATAACACATTCACAATGTCTTAATGCACAGATAATTAGCAAATGTCGGAAAGACAGCATTGTATTTGGTTAATTGCTCACAGTGTGATGGTTACTGGCGTTGTTATCAGCTGATCTGTATCTCAGACAGACTTATTTTTTTGATTTTGCCCATCTTCTCCTCCTTCATGCTTCATTTCTTCATTTCCATAACACTGGATTTCTCTCCACATTTTTGTGGCGATGATAATGAAGCATTATTTGATTAGATTAATCATTCTTTAATTTCTGTGTTTTGTGATGACAGAGTCAAGGGTGATTCAACCCTGTGGTCATGGCAGTAATAAAATCAAGACCACTGTCGACTCTTGGAGACTTTTAACCATTATTTTGCAATTCCTATTTATGTCCCTGTCTCTTGGCTTGAGGGCCCAGTTCTCCATACACCCATACTTTCTCTCTCAACCCCTGACCCAGTGTTCCTTTTTATGGTGATGTATCCAGTCTTTCCACCCAGTCCTCAGCCAGAGGTGGGAAGAAATGCTGATATGACCTAGAAAATATTCAGCTCAGGTCCCAGCCCCATTCCCAGCTCCATTCCTATTCCCAACCCCAGCACCAGCCTTCCTCTGTAGCCCAGGGGGAGTGATGCTCTGACAGGCTCATTTGCTTTGCGATCCCCTGGTCTACTGGGGCCCTGTACTGGGACAGAGTGACAGCTAGGAGCTCTGGAGGGGGACACAGGCTCAGGGGGGTCCCCCCTCCACCTCACTGCCTGTCACATACTATCACAAAGTTCCAATACTCTTTTTCAAGGCAGCATCCACTTTAAAACTATGAAACCTTCAAATAATGTTTGAGATCTTTCCTGTATTCCACTATTCTATTGTAATAAAATAGATGGTTGGTTAGTATTATCTAGTTGGTTAGTATTATCTGGTTGGTTAGTATTATCTGGTTGGTTAGTATTATCTGGTTGGTTAGTATTATCTGGTTGGTTAGTACTATCTGGTTGGTTAGTACTATGTAGCTTGTTAGTATTATGTGGTTGGTTAGTATTATCTGGTTGGTTAGTACTATCTGGTTGATTAGTACTATGTGGCTTGTTAGTATTATGTGGTTGGTTAGTATTATCTGGTTGGTTAGTACTGTGTGGCTTGTTAGTATTATGTGGTTGGTTAGTATTATCTGGTTGGTTAGTACTATCTGGTTGATTAGTACTATGTGGCTTGTTAGTATTATGTGGTTGGTTAGTATTATCTGGTTGGTTAGTACTATGTGGCTTGTTAGTATTATGTGGTTGGTTAGTATTATCTAGTTGGTTAGTATTATCTAGTCGGTTAGTATTATCTGGTCGGTTAGTATTATGTGGTTGGTTAGTATTATGTGGTTGGTTAGTATTATGTGGTTGGTTAGTATTATCTGATTGGTTAGTATTATGTGGTTGGTTAGTATTATCTGGTTGATTAGTATTATGTGGTTGGTTAGTGTTAACTGCTTGGTTAGTATTATCTGGTTGGTTAGTATTATGTGGTTGGTTAGTATTATGTGGTTGGTTAGCATTATCTGGTTGGTTAGTATTATGTGGTTGGTTAGTATTATCTGGTTGGTTAGTATTATGTGGTTGGTTAGTGTTATCTGGTTGGTTAGTATTATGTGGTTGGTTAGTATTATGTGGTTGGTTAGTATTATCTGGTTGGTTAGTATTATCTGGTTGGTTAGTATTATGTGGTTGGTTAGTATTATCTGTTTGGTTAGTATTATGTGGTTGGTTAGTATTATGTGGTTGGTTAGTATTATGTGGTTGGTTAGTATTATGTGGTTGGTTAGTATTATCTGGTTGGTTAGTATTATGTGGTTGGTTAGTGTTATCTGGTTGGTTATTATTATGTGGTTGGTTAGTATTATGTGGTTGGTTTGTATTATGTGGTTGGTTTGTATTATGTGGTTGGTTAGTATTATGTGGTTGGTTAGTATTATCTGGTTGGTTAGTATTATCTGGTTGGTTAGTATTATCTGGTTGGTTAGTATTATGTGGTTGGTTAATATTATGTGGTTGGTTAGTATTATGTGGTTGGTTAGTATTATCTGGTTGGTTAGTATTATGTGGTTGGTTAGTGTTATCTGTTTGGTTAGTATTATGTGGTTGGTTAGTATTATGTGGTTGGTTAGTATTGTGTGGTTGGTTAGTATTATGTGGTTGGTTAGTATTATCTGGTTGGTTAGTATTATGTGGTTGGTTAGTATTATGTGGTTGGTTAGTATTATGTGGTTGGTTAGCATTATCTGGTTGGTTAGTATTATGTGGTTGGTTAGTATTGTGTGGTTGGTTAGTATTATGTGGTTGGTTAGTATTATCTGGTTGGTTAGTATTATGTGGTTGGTTAGTATTATGTGGTTGGTTAGTATTATGTGGTTGGTTAGTATTATGTGGTTGGTTAGCATTATGTGGTTGGTTAGTATTATGTGGTTGGTTAGTATTATGTGGTTGGTTAGTATTATCTAGTTGGTTAGTATTATCTGGTTGGTTAATATTATCTGGTTGGTTAGTATTATCTAGTTGGTTAGTATTATCTGGTTGGTTAGTATTATCTAGTTGGTTAGTATTATGTGGTCGGTTTGTATTATGTGGTCGGTTTGTATTATGTGGTTGGTTTGTATTATGTGGTTGGTTAGTTAGTATTATCTAGTTGGTTAGTATTATGTGGATTTTTTAGTATTATGTGGTTGGTTAGTATTATCTGGTTGTTTAGTATTATGTGGTTGGTTAGTACTATGTGGTTGGTTAGTATTATCTAGTTGGTTAGTATTATGTGGATTGTTAGTATTATATGGTTGGTTAATATTATCTGGTTGGTTAGTACTATGTGGTTGGTTAATATTATCTGGTTGGTTAGTATTATGTGGATTGTTAGTATGATATGGTTGGTTAATATTATCTGGTTGGTTAGTACTATGTGGTTGGTTAGTATTATCTAGTTGGTTAGTATTATCTGGTTGGTTAATATTATCTGGTTGGTTAGTATTATCTAGTTGGTTAGTACTATGTGGTTGGTTAGTATTATGTGGTTGGTTAGTATTATGTGGATGGTTAGTATTATCTGGCTGGTTAGTATTATCTGGTTGGTTAGTATTATGTGGTTGGTTAGTGTTATCTGTTTGGTTAGTATTATGTGGTTGGTTAGTATTATGTGGTTGGTTAGTATTGTGTGGTTGGTTAGTGTTATCTGGTTGGTTAGTATTATGTGGTTGGTTAGTATTATGTGGTTGGTTAGTATTATGTGGTTGGTTAGTATTATCTAGTTGGTTAGTATTATGTGGATTGTTAGTATTATGTGGTTGGTTAGTATTATCTGGTTGGTTAGTATTATGTGGTTGGTTAGTATTATCTGGTTGATTAGTATTATCTGGTTGGTTAGTATTATGTGTTGGTTAGTATTATGTGGTTGGTTAGTATTATCTGGTTGGTTAGTATTATGTGGTTGATTAGTATTATCTGGTTGGTTAGTATTATGTGGTTGGTTAGTATTATGTGGTTGGTTAGTACTATCTGGTTGGTTAGTATTATCTGGTTGGTTAGTATTATCTGGTTGGTTAGTATTATCTGGTTGGTTAGTATTATCTGGTTGGTTAGTATTATCTGGTTGGTTAGTATTATCTGGTTGGTTAGTATTATCTGGTTGGTTAGTATTATGTGGTTGGTTTGTTTATGTGGTTGGTTTGTATTATGTGGTTGGTTTGTATTATGTGGTTGGTTTAGTATTATCTAGTTGGTTGTATTATGTATTTTTTATTATGTGGTTGGTTAGTATTATCTGGTTGTTTAGTATTATGTGGTTGGTTAGTACTATCTAGTTGGTTAGTATTATGTGGATTGTTAGTACTATGTGGTTGGTTAGTATTATCTAGTTGGTTAGTATTATGTGGTTGGTTAATATTATCTGGTTTGTTAGTATTATGTGGATTGTTAGTATGATATGGTTGGTTAATATTATCTGGTTGGTTAGTACTATGTTTGGTTAGTATTATCTAGTTGGTTAGTATTATGTGGTTGGTTAGTACTATGTGGTTGGTTAGTATTATCTAGTTGGTTAGTATTATGTGGTTGGTTAGTACTATCTGGTTAGTTGGTTGGTTAGTATTATGTGGTTGGTTAGTATTATGTTTGGTTAGTATTATGTGGTTGGTTAGTATTATCTGGTTGGTTAGTATTATGGTTGGTTAGTATTATCTGGTTGGTTAGTATTATGTGGTTGGTTAGTATTATCTGGTTGGTTAGTATTATGTGGTTGGTTAGTATTATGTGGTTGGTTAGTATTATCTGGTTGGTTAGTATTATCTGGTTGGTTAGTATTATCTGGTTGGTTAGTATTATCTGTTGGTTATATTATCTGGTTGGTTAGTATTATCTAGTTGGTTAGTATTATCTGGTTGGTTAGTATTATCTGGTTGGTTAGTATTATCTGGTTGGTTAGTATTATGTGGTTGGTTTGTATTATGTGGTTGGTTAGTATTATCTAGTTGGTTAGTATTATGTGGTTGTGGTTGGTTAGTATTATCTGGTTGTTTAGTATTATGTGGTTGGTTAGTATTATGTGGTTGGTTAGTATTATGTGGTTGGTTAGTATTATCTGGTTGGTTAGTACTATGTGGTTGGTTAGTATTATCTGTTGGTTAGGTTTGGTTATTATGTGGTTGGTTAGTATTATCTAGTTTGGTTAGTATTATCTATGTGGTTGGTTAGTATTATCTGGTTGGTTATATTATGGTTGGTTAGTATTATGTGGTTGGTTAGTATTATCTGGTTGGTTAGTATTATCTGGTTGGTTAGTATTATGTGGTTGGTTAGTATTATCTGGTTGGTTAGTATTATGTGGTTGGTTAGTATTATGTGGTTGGTTAGTATTATCTGGTTGGTTAGTATTATGTGGTTGGTTAGTATTATGTGGTTGGTTAGTATTATCTGGTTGGTTAGTATTATGTGGTTGGTTAGTATTATCTGGTTGGTTAGTATTATGTGGTTGGTTAGTATTATGTATTATCTGGTTGGTTAGTATTATGTGGTTGGTTAGTATTATGTGGTTGGTTAGTATTATGTGGTTGGTTAGTATTATCTGGTTGGTTAGTATTATGTGGTTGGTTAGTATTATCTAGTTGGTTAGTATTATGTTGTTGGTTAGTATTATCTGGTTGGTTAGTATTATGTGGTTGGTTAGTATTATGTGGTTGATTAGTATTATGTGGTTGGTTATTATTATCTGGTTGTTAGTACTATTATGTTATCTAGTTGGTTAGTATTATGTGGTTGATTAGTATTATCTAGTTGGTTAGTATTATCTGTTGGTTGATTATCTGTTGGTTAGTATTATCTGGTTGGTTTGGTTAGTATTATGTGGTTGGTTAGTATTATATGGTTGGTTAATATTATCTGGTTGGTTAGTATTATCTTGGTTAGTATGATATAGTATTATCTGGTTGGTTAGTATTATCTGGTTGGTTAGTATTATCTAGTTGGTTAGTATTATCTGGTTGGTTAATATTATCTGGTTGGTTAGTATTATCTAGTTGGTTAGTATTATGTGGTTGGTTAGTATTATCTGGTTGGTTAATATTATCTGGTTGGTTAGTATTATCTAGTTGGTTAGTATTATCTGGTTGGTTTGTATTATGTGGTTGGTTAGTTTATGTATTATCTTATGTTGGTTAGTATTATGTGGTTGGTTAGTATTATGTGGATTTTTTTAAATTATGTGGTTGGTTAGTATTATCTGGTTGTTTAGTATTATGTGGTTGGTTAGTATTATCTAGTTGGTTAGTATTATGTGGATTGTTAGTATTATATGGTTGGTTAATATTATCTGGTTGGTTAGTATTATGTGGATTGTTAGTATGATATGGTTGGTTAATATTATCTGGTTGGTTAGTACTATGTGGTTGGTTAGTATTATCTAGTTGGTTAGTATTATGTGGTTGGTTAATACTATGTGGTTGGTTAGTATTATCTAGTTGGTTAGTATTATGTGGTTGGTTAGTACTATGTGGTTGGTTAGTATTATGTGGTTGGTTAGTATTATGTGGTTGGTTAGTATTATGTGGTTGGTTAGTATTATGTGGTTGGTTAGTATTATCTGGCTGGTTAGTATTATCTGGTTAGTATTATCTGGTTGGTTAATATTATCTGGTTGGTTAGTATTATCTGGTTGGTTAGTATTATCTGGTTGGTTAGTATTATCTAGTTGGTTAGTATTATCTGGTTGATTAGTGTTATCTGGTTGGTTAGTATTATGGTTGGTTAGTATTATGTGGTTGGTTAGTATTATGGTTGGTTAGGGTTGGTTAGTATTATCTGGTTGGTTAGTATTATGGTTGGTTAGTATGGTTGGTTAGTATTATCTGGTTGGTTAGTATTATCTGGTTGGTTAGTATTATCTGGTTGGTTAGTATTATCTGGTTGGTTAGTATTATCTGGTTGGTTAGTATTATCTGGTTGGTTAGTATTATCTGGTTGGTTAGTATTATGTGGTTGGTTAGTATTATGTGGTTGGTTAGTATTATCTAGTTGGTTAGTATTATGTGGTTGGTTAGTATTATCTGGTTGGTTAGTATTATGTGGTTGATTAGTATTATGTGGTTGATTAGTATTATCTGGTTGTTTACTATTATGTGGTTGATTAGTATTATCTAGTTGGTTAGGTTAGTATTATGTGGTTGGTTTGTATTATGTGGTTGGTTAGTACTATCTGTTGGTTATATTATCTGGTTGGTTAGTATTATCTGGTTGGTTAGTATTATCTGGTTGGTTAGTATTATCTGGTTGGTTAGTATTATCTGGTTGGTTAGTATTATCTGTTGGTTAGTATTATGTGGTTGGTTTGTATTATGTGGTTGGTTTGTATTATGGTTGGTTAGTTAGTATTATCTAGTTGGTTAGTATTATGTGGTTGGTTATGTGGTTGGTTAGTATTATCTGGTTGGTTAGTATTATCTGGTTGGTTAGTATTATCTGGTTGGTTAGTATTATCTAGTTGGTTAGTATTATGTGGTTGGTTAGTACTATGTGGTTGGTTAGTATTATGTGGTTGGTTAATACTATGTGGTTGGTTAGTATTATGTGGTTGGTTAGTATTATGTGGTTGGTTAGTATTATGTGGTTGGTTAGTATTATCTGGCTGGTTAGTATTATCTGGCTGGTTAGTATTATCTGGTTGGTTAATATTATCTGGTTGGTTAGTATTATCTGGTTGGTTAGTATTATCTGGTTGGTTAGTATTATCTAGTTGGTTAGTATTATCTGGTTGGTTAATATTATCTGGTTGGTTAGTATTATCTAGTTGGTTAGTATTATCTGGTTGGTTAGTATTATGTGGTTGGTTAGTATTATGTGGTTGGTTTGTATTATGTGGTTGGTTTGTATTATGTGGTTGGTTAGTTAGTATTATCTAGTTGGTTAGTATTATGTGGATTTTTTAGTATTATGTGGTTGGTTAGTATTATCTGGTTGTTTAGTATTATGTGGTTGGTTAGTATTATGTGGTTGGTTAGTATTATGTGGTTGGTTAGTATTATGTGGTTGGTTAGCATTATCTGGTTGGTTAGTATTATGTGGTTGGTTAATATTATCTGGTTGGTTAGTATTATGTGGTTGGTTAGTATTATGTGGTTGGTTAGTATTATGTGGTTGGTTAGTATTATGTGGTTGGTTAGCATTATCTGGTTGGTTAGCATTATGTGGTTGGTTAGTGTTATCTGGTTGGTTAGTATTATGTGGTTGGTTAGTATTATGTGGTTGGTTAGTATTATCTGGTTGGTTAGTATTATGTGGTTGATTAGTATTATGTGGTTGGTTAGTATTATCTGGTTGATTAGTATTATCTGGTTGATTAGTATTATCTGGTTGGTTAGTATTATCTGGTTGGTTAGTATTATCTAGTTGGTTAGTATTATCTGGTTGGTTAATATTATCTGGTTGGTTAGTATTATCTGGTTGGTTAGTATTATCTGGTTGGTTAGTATTATCTAGTTGGTTAGTATTATGTGGTTGGTTAGTATTATGTGGTTGGTTAGTATTATGTGGTTGGTTAGTATTATGTGGTTGGTTAGTATTATCTGGTTGGTTAGTATTATGTGGTTGGTTAGTATTATGTGGTTGGTTAGTATTATGTGGTTGGTTAGTATTATGTAGTATTATGTGGTTGGTTAGTATTGTGTGGTTGGTTAGTGTTATCTGGTTGGTTAGTGTTATCTGGTTGGTTAGTATTATGTGGTTGGTTAGTATTATGTGGTTGGTTAGTATTATCTAGTTGGTTAGTATTATGTGGTTGGTTAGTATTATCTGGTTGGTTAGTATTATGTGGTTGATTAGTATTATCTAGTTGGTTAGTATTATGTGGTTGGTTAGTATTATGTGGTTGGTTAGTATTATGTGGTTGATTAGTATTATGTGGTTGATTAGTATTATGTGGTTGATTAGTATTATCTGGTTGTTTACTATTATGTGGTTGATTAGTATTATCTAGTTGGTTAGTATTATGTGGTTGGTTTGTATTATGTGGTTGGTTTGTATTATGTGGTTGGTTTGTATTATGTGTTGGTTAGTTAGTATTATCTAGTTGGTTAGTATTATATTATGTGGTTGGTTAGTATTATCTGGTTGGTTTAGTATTATGTGGTTGGTTAGTACTATCTGGTTGGTTAGTATTATGTGGATTGTTAGTATTATGTGGTTGGTTAGTATTATATTGTGGTTGGTTAGTATTATCTGGTTGGTTAGTATTATCTAGTTGGTTAGTATTATGTGGTTGGTTAGTATTATCTGGTTGGTTAGTATTATGTGGTTGGTTTGATTAGTATTATGTGGTTGGTTAGTATTATGTGGTTGGTTAGTATTATGTGGTTGATTAGTATTATCTGTTGGTTAGGTTTGATTAGTATTATCTGGTTGGTTAGTATTATCTGGTTGGTTAGTATTATCTGGTTGGTTAGTATTATCTGGTTGGTTAGTATTATCTAGTTGGTTAGTATTATGTGGATTGTTAGTATTATATGGTTGGTTAATATTATCTGGTTGGTTAGTATTATGTGGATTGTTAGTATGATATGGTTGGTTAATATTATCTGGTTGGTTAGTACTATGTGGTTGGTTAGTATTATCTAGTTGGTTAGTATTATCTGGTTGGTTAATATTATCTGGTTGGTTAGTATTATCTAGTTGGTTAGTATTATGTGGATTGTTAGTATTATCTGGTTGGTTAATATTATCTGGTTGGTTAGTATTATCTAGTTGGTTAGTATTATCTGGTTGGTTAGTATTATGTGGTTGGTTAGTATTATGTGGTTGGTTTGTATTATGTGGTTGGTTTGTATTATGTGGTTGGTAAGTATTATGTGGATTTTTTAAAATTATGTGGTTGGTTAGTATTATCTGGTTGTTTAGTATTATGTGGTTGGTTAGTATTATCTAGTTGGTTAGTATTATGTGGATTGTTAGTATTATATGGTTGGTTAATATTATCTGGTTGGTTAGTATTATGTGGATTGTTAGTATGATATGGTTGGTTAATATTATCTGGTTGGTTAGTACTATGTGGTTGGTTAGTATTATCTAGTTGGTTAGTATTATGTGGTTGGTTAATACTATGTGGTTGGTTAGTATTATCTAGTTGGTTAGTATTATGTGGTTGGTTAGTACTATGTGGTTGGTTAGTATTATGTGGTTGGTTAGTATTATGTGGTTGGTTAGTATTATGTGGTTGGTTAGTATTATGTGGTTGGTTAGTATTATCTGGCTGGTTAGTATTATCTGGCTGGTTAGTATTATCTGGTTGGTTAATATTATCTGGTTGGTTAGTATTATCTGGTTGGTTAGTATTATCTGGTTGGTTAGTATTATCTAGTTGGTTAGTATTATCTGGTTGATTAGTGTTATCTGGTTGGTTAGTATTATGTGGTTGGTTAGTATTATGTGGTTGGTTAGTATTATCTGGTTGGTTAGTATTATCTGGTTGGTTAGTATTATCTGGTTGGTTAGTATTATCTGGTTGGTTAGTATTATCTAGTTGGTTAGTATTATCTGGTTGGTTAATATTATCTGGTTGGTTAGTATTATCTGGTTGGTTAGTATTGTGTGGTTGGTTAGTATTATCTGGTTGGTTAGTATTATCTGGTATATTATGTGGTTGGTTAGTATTATGTGGTTGGTTAGTATTATCTAGTTGGTTAGTATTATGTGGTTGGTTAGTATTGTGGTTAGTATTATGTATTATGTGGTTGGTTAGTATTATCTGGTTGTTTAGTATTATGTGGTTGATTAGTATTATCTGGGTTAGTTTATGTGTTGGTTTGTATTATGTGGTTGGTTAGTATTATGTGGTTGGTTAGTATTATCTGGTTGGTTAGTATTATCTGGTTGGTTAGTATTATCTGGTTGGTTAATATTATCTGGTTGGTTAGTATTATCTAGTTGGTTAGTATTATCTGGTTGGTTAGTATTATCTAGTTGGTTAGTATTATGTGGTTGGTTAGTATTATGTGGTTGGTTTGTATTATGTGGTGGTTAGTTAGTATTATCTAGTTGGTTAGTATTATATTATGTGGTTGGTTAGTATTATCTGGTTGGTTAGTATTATCTGTTGGTTAGTATTATCTGGTTGGTTAGTATTATCTAGTTGGTTGGTTTGGTTATTATGTGGTTGGTTAGTATTATCTTGGTTAATACTGGTTGGTTAGTATTATGTGGTTGGTTAGTATTATGTGGTTGGTTAGTATTATGTGGTTGGTTAGTATTATCTGGTTGGTTAGTATTATCTGGTTGGTTAGTATTATCTGGTTGGTTAGTATTATCTGGTTGGTTAGTATTATCTGGTTGGTTAGTATTATCTAGTTGGTTAGTATTATCTGGTTGGTTAGTATTATGTGGTTGGTTAGTATTATGTGGTTGGTTTGTATTATGTGGTTGGTTTGTATTATGTGGTTGGTTAGTTAGTATTATCTAGTTGGTTAGTATTATGTGGATTTTAGTATTATGTGGTTGGTTAGTATTATCTGGTTGTTTAGTATTATGTGGTTGGTTAGTATTATGTGGTTGGTTAGTATTATGTGGTTGGTTAGTATTATGTGGTTGGTTAGTATTATCTGGTTGGTTAGTATTATGTGGTTGGTTAATATTATCTGGTTGGTTAGTATTATGTGGTTGGTTAGTATTATGTGGTTGGTTAGTATTATGTGGTTGGTTAGTATTATGTGGTTGGTTAGCATTATCTGGTTGGTTAGCATTATGTGGTTGGTTAGTGTTATCTGGTTGGTTAGTATTATGTGGTTGGTTAGTATTATGTGGTTGGTTAGTATTATCTGGTTGGTTAGTATTATGTGGTTGATTAGTATTATGTGGTTGGTTAGTATTATCTGGTTGATTAGTATTATCTGGTTGATTAGTATTATCTGGTTGGTTAGTATTATCTGGTTGGTTAGTATTATCTAGTTGGTTAGTATTATCTGGTTGGTTAATATTATCTGGTTGGTTAGTATTATCTAGTTGGTTAGTATTATCTGGTTGGTTAGTATTATCTAGTTGGTTAGTATTATGTGGTTGGTTAGTATTATGTGGTTGGTTAGTATTGTGTGGTTGGTTAGTATTATGTGGTTGGTTAGTATTATCTGGTTGGTTAGTATTATGTGGTTGGTTAGTATTATGTGGTTGGTTAGTATTATGTGGTTGGTTAGTATTATGTGGTTGGTTAGTATTATGTGGTTGGTTAGTATTGGTTTGGTTAGTATTATCTGGTTGGTTAGTATTATCTGGTTGGTTAGTATTATGTGGTTGGTTAGTATTATGTGGTTGGTTAGTATTATCTAGTTGGTTAGTATTATGTGGTTGGTTAGTATTATCTGGTTGGTTAGTATTATGTGGTTGATTAGTATTATCTAGTTGGTTAGTATTATGTGGTTGGTTAGTATTATGTGGTTGGTTAGTATTATGTGGTTGGTTAGTATTATGTGGTTGGTTAGTATTATCTGGTTGGTTAGTATTATCTGGTTGGTTAATATTATGTGGTTGATTAGTATTATCTAGTTGGTTAGTATTATGTTGGTTTGTATTATGTGGTTGGTTTGTATTATGTGGTTGGTTTGTATTATGTGGTTGGTTAGTTATTATCTAGTTGGTTAGTATTATGTGGATTTTTTTGTATTATGTGGTTGGTTAGTATTATCTGGTTGTTTAGTATTATGTGGTTGGTTAGTACTATCTAGTTGGTTAGTATTATGTGGATTGTTAGTATTATATGGTTGGTTAATTATCTGGTTGGTTAGTATTATGTGGATTGTTAGTATGATATGGTTGGTTATATTATCTGGTTGGTTAGTACTATGTGGTTGGTTAGTATTATCTAGTTGGTTAGTATTATCTGGTTGGTTAATATTATCTGGTTGGTTAGTATTATCTAGTTGGTTAGTATTATCTGGTTGGTTAGTATTATCTAGTTGGTTAGTATGATATGGTTGGTTAATATTATCTGGTTGGTTAGTAATATGTGGTTGGTTAGTAGTATGTGGTTGGTTAATACTATGTGGTTGGTTAGTATTATCTAGTTGGTTAGTATTATGTGGTTGGTTAGTACTATGTGGTTGGTTAGTATTATGTGGTTGGTTAGTATTATGTGGTTGGTTAGTATTATGTGGTTGGTTAGTATTATCTGGTTGGTTCGTATTATGTGGTTGGTTAGTATTATCTGGCTGGTTAGTATTATCTGGCTGGTAGTATATCTGGTTGGTTGGTATTATGTGGTTGGTTGGTATTATGTGGTTGGTTAGTATTATGTGGTTGGTTAGTATTATGTGGTTGGTTAGTATTATGTGGTTGGTTAGTATTATCTAGTTGGTTAGTATTATGTGGATTGTTAGTATTATGTGGTTGGTTAGTATTATCTGGTTGGTTAGTATTATGTGGTTGATTAGTATTATGTGGTTGGTTAGTATTATCTAGTTGGTTAGTATTATGTGGTTGGTTAGTATTATCTGGTTGGTTAGTATTATGTGGTTGGTTAGTATTATGTGGTTGGTTAGTATTATCTGGTTGGTTAGTATTATGTGGTTGGTTAGTATTATGTGGTTGGTTAGTATTATGTGGTTGGTTAGTATTATGTGGTTGGTTAGTATTATGTGGTTGGTTAGTATTATCTAGTTGGTTAGTATTATGTTGTTGGTTAGTATTATCTGGTTGGTTAGTATTATGTGGTTGATTAGTATTATGTGGTTGATTAGTATTATGTGGTTGGTTAGTATTATCTAGTTGGTTAGTATTATGTGGTTGATTAGTATTATCTAGTTGGTTAGTATTATGTGGTTGATTAGTATTATCTAGTTGGTTAGTATTATCTGGTTGGTTAGTATTATCTGGTTGGTTAGTATTATCTGGTTGGTTAGTATTATCTAGTTGGTTAGTATTATGTGGATTGTTAGTATTATATGGTTGGTTAATATTATCTGGTTGGTTAGTATTATATTGTTATATGATATGGTTGGTTAATATTATCTGGTTGGTTAGTACTATGTGGTTGGTTAGTATTATCTAGTTGGTTAGTATTATCTGGTTGGTTAATATTATCTGGTTGGTTAGTATTATCTAGTTGGTTAGTATTATGTGGATTGTTAGTATTATATGGTTGGTTAATATTATCTGGTTGGTTAGTATTATGTGGATTGTTAGTATGATATGGTTGGTTAATATTATCTGGTTGGTTAGTATTATGTGGTTGGTTAGTATTATCTGGTTGGTTAGTATTATGTGGTTGGTTAATTATGTGGTTGGTTAGTTAATCTAGTTGGTTAGTATTATGTGGTTGGTTAGTACTATGTGGTTGGTTAGTATTATGTGGTTGGTTAGTATTATGTGGTTGGTTAGTATTATCTGGTTGGTTAGTATTATCTGGTTGGTTAGTATTATGTGGTTGGTTAGTATTATATTATCTGTTGGTTAGTATTATCTGGTTGGTTAGTATTATGTTATCTGGTTGGTTAGTATTATGTGGTTGGTTAGTATTATGTGGTTGGTTATATTATGGTTGGTTAGTATTATCTGGTTGGTTAGTATTATGTGGATTGTTAGTATTATGTGGTTGGTTAGTATTATCTGGTTGGTTAGTTTATGTGGTTGATTAGTATTATCTGGTTGGTTATTATTATCTGGTTGTTTACTATTATGTGGTTGATTAGTATTAGTGGTTGGTTAGTATTATCTGTTGGTTAGTATTATGTGGTTGATTAGTATTATCTGGTTGGTTAGTATTATGTGGTTGGTTAGTATTATGTGGTTGGTTAGTATTATGTGGTTGGTTAGTACTATCTGGTTGGTTAGTATTATCTGGTTGGTTAGTATTATCTGGTTGGTTAGTATTATCTGTTGGTTAGTATTATCTGGTTGGTTAGTATTATCTAGTTGGTTAGTATTATCTGGTTGATTAGTGGTTGGTTAGTATTATGTGGTTGGTTAGTATTATGTGGTTGGTTAGTATTATCTGGTTGGTTAGTATTATCTGGTTGGTTAGTATTATCTGGTTGGTTAGTGGTTGGTTAGTATTATCTAGTTGGTTAGTATTATCTGGTTGGTTAGTATTATCTGGTTGGTTAGTATTATGTGGTTGGTTAGTATTATGTGGTTGGTTAGTATTATCTGGTTGGTTAGTATTATCTGGTTGGTTAGTATTATGTGGTTGGTTAGTATTATGTGGTTGGTTAGTATTATCTGGTTGGTTAGTATTATCTGTTGGTTAGTATTATCTAGTTGGTTAGTATTATCTGGTTGGTTAATATTATCTGGTTGGTTAGTATTATCTAGTTGGTTAGTATTATCTGGTTGGTTAGTATTATGTGGTTGGTTTGTATTATGTGGTTGGTTTGTATTATGTGGTTGGTTTGTATTATGTGGTTGGTAAGTATTATGTGGATTTTTTTAAATTATGTGGTTGGTTAGTATTATCTGGTTGTTTAGTATTATGTGGTTGGTTAGTATTATCTAGTTGGTTAGTATTATGTGGATTGTTAGTATTATATGGTTGGTTAATATTATCTGGTTGGTTAGTATTATGTGGATTGTTAGTATGATATGGTTGGTTAATATTATCTGGTTGGTTAGTACTATGTGGTTGGTTAGTATTATCTAGTTGGTTAGTATTATGTGGTTGGTTAATACTATGTGGTTGGTTAGTATTATCTAGTTGGTTAGTATTATGTGGTTGGTTAGTATTATGTGGTTGGTTAGTATTATGTGGTTGGTTAGTATTATGTGGTTGGTTAGTATTATGTGGTTGGTTAGTATTATCTGGTTGGTTAGTATTATCTGGTTGGTTAGTATTATCTGGTTGGTTAATATTATCTGGTTGGTTAGTATTATCTGGTTGGTTAGTATTATCTGGTTGGTTAGTATTATCTAGTTGGTTAGTATTATCTGGTTGATTAGTTGGTTGGTTAGTATTATGTGGTTGGTTAGTATTATGTGGTTGGTTAGTATTATCTGGTTGGTTAGTATTATCTGGTTGGTTAGTATTATCTGGTTGGTTAGTATTATCTGGTTGGTTAGTATTATCTGGTTAGTATTATCTGGTTGGTTAGTATTATCTGGTTGGTTAGTATTATCTGGTTGGTTAGTATTATGTGGTTGGTTAGTATTATCTGGTTGGTTAGTATCTGGTTGGTTAGTATTATGTGGTTGGTTAGTATTATGTGGTTGGTTAGTATTATCTGGTTGGTTAGTATTATGTGGTTGGTTAGTATTATCTGGTTGGTTAGTATTATGTGGTTGATTAGTATTATGTGGTTGATTAGTATTATCTGGTTGTTTACTATTATGTGGTTGATTAGTATTATCTAGTTGGTTAGTATTATGTGGTTGGTTTGTATTATGTGGTTGGTTTGTATTATGTGGTTGGTTAGTACTATCTGGTTGGTTAGTATTATCTAGTTGGTTAGTATTATCTGGTTGGTTAATATTATCTGGTTGGTTAGTATTATCTAGTTGGTTAGTATTATCTGGTTGGTTAGTATTATCTAGTTGGTTAGTATTATGTGGTTGGTTTGTATTATGTGGTTGGTTTGTATTATGTGGGTGGTTAGTTAGTATTATCTAGTTGGTTAGTATTATGTGGATTTTTAGTATTATGTGGTTGGTTAGTATTATCTGGTTGTTTAGTATTATGTGGTTGGTTGGTTTGGTTAGTATTATCTAGTTGGTTAGTATTATGTGGATTGTTAGTATTATATGGTTGGTTAATATTATCTGGTTGGTTAGTATTATGTGGATTGTTAGTATGATATGGTTGGTTAATATTATCTGGTTGGTTAGTACTATGTGGTTGGTTAGTATTATCTAGTTGGTTAGTATTATCTGGTTGGTTAATATTATCTGGTTGGTTAGTATTATCTAGTTGGTTAGTATTATCTGGTTGGTTAGTATTATCTAGTTGGTTAGTATGATATGGTTGGTTAATATTATCTGGTTGGTTAGTAATATGTGGTTGGTTAGTATTATGTGGTTGGTTAATACTATGTGGTTGGTTAGTATTATCTAGTTGGTTAGTATTATGTGGTTGGTTAGTACTATGTGGTTGGTTAGTATTATGTGGTTGGTTAGTATTATGTGGTTGGTTAGTATTATGTGGTTGGTTAGTATTATCTGGTTGGTTCGTATTATGTGGTTGGTTAGTATTATCTGGCTGGTTAGTATTATCTGGCTGGTTAGTATTATCTGGTTGGTTGGTATTATGTGGTTGGTTGGTATTATGTGGTTGGTTAGTATTGTGTGGTTGGTTAGTATTATGTGGTTGGTTAGTATTATGTGGTTGGTTAGTATTATCTAGTTGGTTAGTATTATGTGGATTGTTAGTATTATGTGGTTGGTTAGTATTATCTGGTTGGTTAGTATTATGTGGTTGATTAGTATTATGTGGTTGGTTAGTATTATCTAGTTGGTTAGTATTATGTGGTTGGTTAGTATTATCTGGTTGGTTAGTATTATGTGGTTGGTTAGTATTATGTGGTTGGTTAGTATTATCTGGTTGGTTAGTATTATGTGGTTGGTTAGTATTATGTGGTTGGTTAGTATTATGTGGTTGGTTAGTATTGTGTGGTTGGTTAGTATTATGTGGTTGGTTAGTATTATCTAGTTGGTTAGTATTATGTTGTTGGTTAGTATTATCTGGTTGGTTAGTATTATGTGGTTGATTAGTATTATGTGGTTGATTAGTATTATGTGGTTGATTAGTATTATCTGGTTGTTTACTATTATGTGGTTGATTAGTATTATGTGGTTGGTTAGTATTATCTAGTTGGTTAGTATTATGTGGTTGATTAGTATTATCTAGTTGGTTAGTATTATCTGGTTGGTTAGTATTATCTGGTTGGTTAGTATTATCTGGTTGGTTAGTATTATCTGGTTGGTTAGTATTATCTAGTTGGTTAGTATTATGTGGATTGTTAGTATTATATGGTTGGTTAATATTATCTGGTTGGTTAGTATTATGTGGATTGTTAGTATGATATGGTTGGTTAATATTATCTGGTTGGTTAGTACTATGTGGTTGGTTAGTATTATCTAGTTGGTTAGTATTATCTGGTTGGTTAATATTATCTGGTTGGTTAGTATTATCTAGTTGGTTAGTATTATGTGGATTGTTAGTATTATATGGTTGGTTAATATTATCTGGTTGGTTAGTATTATGTGGATTGTTAGTATGATATGGTTGGTTAATATTATCTGGTTGGTTAGTACTATGTGGTTGGTTAGTATTATCTAGTTGGTTAGTATTATGTGGTTGGTTAATACTATGTGGTTGGTTAGTATTATCTAGTTGGTTAGTATTATGTGGTTGGTTAGTACTATGTGGTTGGTTAGTATTATGTGGTTGGTTAGTATTATGTGGTTGGTTAGTATTATCTGGCTGGTTAGTATTATCTGGTTGGTTAGTATTATGTGGTTGGTTAGTGTTATCTGGTTGGTTAGTATTATGTGGTTGGTTAGTATTATGTGGTTGGTTAGTATTATGTTATCTGGTTGGTTAGTATTATGTGGTTGGTTAGTATTATGTGGTTGGTTAGTATTATGTGGTTGGTTAGTATTATCTAGTTGGTTAGTATTATGTGGATTGTTAGTATTATGTGGTTGGTTAGTATTATCTGGTTGGTTAGTATTATGTGGTTGGTTAGTATTATCTGGTTGGTTAGTATTATCTGGTTGGTTAGTATTATGTGGTTGGTTAGTATTATCTGGTTGGTTAGTATTATCTGGTTGGTTAGTATTATCTGGTTGGTTAGTATTATCTGGTTGGTTAGTATTATCTGGTTGGTTAATATTATCTGGTTGGTTAGTATTATCTAGTTGGTTAGTATTATCTGGTTGGTTAGTATTATGTGGTTGGTTTGTATTATGTGGTTGGTTTGTATTATGTGGTTGGTTTGTATTATGTGGTTGGTTAGTATTATGTATTATGTGGTTGGTTAGTATTATCTGGTTGTTTAGTATTATGTGGTTGGTTAGTATTATCTAGTTGGTTAGTATTATGTGGATTGTTAGTTTATATGGTTGGTTAATATTATCTGGTTGGTTAGTACTATGTATTGGTTAGTATTATCTAGTTGGTTAGTATTATGTGGTTGGTTAGTATTATGTGGTTGGTTAGTATTATCTAGTTGGTTAGTATTATGTGGTTGGTTAGTACTATGTGGTTGGTTAGTATTATGTGGTTGGTTAGTATTATGTGGTTGGTTAGTATTATGTGGTTGGTTAGTATTATCTGGTTGGTTAGTATTATCTGGTTGGTTAATATTATCTGGTTGGTTAGTATTATCTGGTTGGTTAGTATTATCTGGTTGGTTAGTATTATCTGGTTGATTAGTTTATCTGGTTGGTTAGTATTATGTGGTTGGTTAGTATTATGTGGTTGGTTAGTATTATCTGGTTGGTTAGTATTATCTGTTGGTTAGTATTATCTGGTTGGTTAGTATTATCTGGTTGGTTAGTATTATCTAGTTGGTTAGTATTATCTGGTTGGTTAATATTATCTATATTATCTGGTTGGTTAGTATTATCTGGTTGGTTAGTATTATGTGGTTGGTTTGTATTATGTGGTTGGTTTGTATTATGGGTTGGTTTATCTAGTTGGTTAGTATTATGTGGATTTTTTTAATTATGTTGGTTAGTATATCTGGTTGGTTAGTATTATGTGGTTGGTTAGTATTATGTGGTTGGTTAGTATTATGTGGTTGGTTAGTATTATGTGGTTGGTTAGTATTATGTGGTTGGTTAGTATTATGTGGTTGGTTAGTATTATCTGGTTGGTTAGTATTATCTGGCTGGTTAGTATTATCTGGTTGGTTAGTATTATCTGGTTGGTTAGTATTATCTGGTTGGTTAGTATTATCTGGTTGGTTAGTATTATCTGGTTGGTTAGTATTATGTGGTTGGTTAGTATTATGGGTTGGTTAGTATTATCTGGTTGGTTAGTATTATCTGGTTGGTTAGTATTATCTGGTTGGTTAGTATTATCTGGTTGGTTAGTATTATCTGGTTGGTTAGTATTATCTGGTTGGTTAGTATTATGTGGTTGGTTAGTATTATCTGGTTGGTTAGTATTATGTGGTTGATTAGTATTATCTAGTTGGTTAGTATTATGTGGTTGGTTAGTATTATGTTTGGTTAGTATTATGTGGTTGGTTAGTATTATCTGGTTGGTTAGTATTATCTAGTTGGTTAGTATTATCTGGTTGGTTAATATTATCTGGTTGGTTAGTATTATCTAGTTGGTTAGTATTATCTGGTTGGTTAGTATTATCTAGTTGGTTAGTATTATGTGGTTGGTTTGTATTATGTGGTTGGTTTGTATTATGTGGTTGGTTAGTTATATTATCTAGTTGGTTAGTATTATGTGGATTTTTAGTATTATGTTTGGTTAGTATTATCTGGTTGTTTAGTATTATGTGGTTGGTTAGTACTATGTGGTTGGTTAGTATTATCTGTTGGTTAGTATTATGTGGATTGTTAGTTGGTTGGTTATTATTATCTGGTTGGTTAGTATTATGTGGTTGTTAGTATGATATGGTTGGTTATATTATCTGGTTGGTTAGTACTATGTGGTTGGTTAGTATTATCTAGTTGGTTAGTATTATCTGGTTGGTTAATATTATCTGGTTGGTTAGTATTATCTAGTTGGTTAGTATTATCTGGTTGGTTAGTATTATCTAGTTGGTTAGTATGATATGGTTGGTTAATATTATCTGGTTGGTTAGTATTATGTGGTTAGTATTATCTAGTTGGTTAGTATTATGTGGTTGGTTAGTATTATGTGGTTGGTTAGTATTATCTAGTTGGTTAGTATTATGTGGTTGGTTAGTTGGTTAGTATTATGTGGTTGGTTAGTATTATGTGGTTGGTTAGTATTATGTGGTTGGTTAGTATTATGTGGTTGGTTAGTATTATCTGGTTGGTTAGTATTATCTGGCTGGTTAGTATTATCTGGTTGGTTAGTATTATCTGGTTGGTTGGTATTATGTGGTTGGTTAGTATTATGTGGTTGGTTAGTATTATTATGTGGTTGGTTAGTATTATGTGGTTGGTTAGTATTATCTAGTTGGTTAGTATTATGTGGATTGTTAGTATTATGTGTTGGTTAGTATTATCTGGTTGGTTAGTATTATGTGGTTGATTAGTATTATGTGGTTGGTTAGTATTATCTGGTTTAGTTTATGTGGTTGGTTATTATCTGGTTGGTTAGTTGTGGTTGGTTAGTATTATGTGGTTGGTTAGTATTATCTGGTTGGTTAGTATTATGTGGTTGGTTAGTATTATGTGGTTGGTTAGTATTATGTGGTTGGTTAGTATTATCTGGTTGGTTAGTATTATGTGGTTGGTTAGTATTATCTGGTTGGTTAGTATTATGTTGTTGGTTAGTATTATCTGGTTGGTTAGTATTATGTGGTTGATTAGTTTATCTGGTTAGTATTATCTGGTTGTTTACTATTATGTGGTTGGTTAGTATTATGTGGTTGGTTAGTATTATCTGGTTGGTTAGTATTATGTGGTTGGTTAGTATTATCTGGTTGGTTAGTATTATGTGGTTGGTTAGTATTATCTGGTTGGTTAGTATTATCTGGTTGGTTAGTATTATCTAGTTGGTTAGTATTATGTGGTTGTTAGTATTATATGGTTGGTTAATATTATCTGGTTGGTTAGTATTATGTGGATTGTTGTATTATGGTTGGTTAATATTATCTGGTTGGTTAGTACTATGTGGTTGGTTAGTATTATCTAGTTGGTTAGTATTATCTGGTTGGTTAATATTATGTGGTTGGTTAGTATTATCTAGTTGGTTAGTATTATGTGGTTGGTTAGTATTATCTAGTTGGTTAGTATTATCTGGTTGGTTAGTATTATCTGGTTGGTTAGTATTATGGTTGGTTAGTATTATCTGGTTGGTTAGTATTATGTGGTTGGTTAGTATTATGTGGTTGGTTAGTATTATGTGGTTGGTTAGTATTATCTAGTTGGTTATTATCTGGTTGGTTAGTATATATATTATGGTTTGGTTAGTATTATGTGGTTGGTTAGTATTATCTGGTTGGTTAGTATTATCTGGTTGGTTTTAGTATCTGGTTGGTTAGTATTATCTGGTTGGTTAGTATTATCTGGTTGGTTAGTATTATGTGGTTGGTTAGTATTATCTGGTTGGTTAGTATTATGTGGTTGGTTAGTATTATGTGGTTGGTTAGTATTATCTGGTTGGTTAGTATTATGTGGTTGGTTAGTATTATCTGGTTGGTTAGTATTATGTGGTTGATTAGTATTATGTGGTTGGTTAGTATTATCTGGTTGTTTACTATTATGTTTGATTAGTATTATGTGGTTGGTTAGTATTATCTGGTTGGTTAGTATTATGTGGTTGATTAGTATTATCTGTTGGTTAGTATTATCTGGTTGGTTAGTATTATCTGGTTGGTTAGTATTATCTGGTTGGTTAGTATTATCTGGTTGGTTAGTATTATCTGTTGGTTAGTTTATGTGGTTGTTAGTATTATATGGTTGGTTAGTATTATCTGGTTGGTTAGTATTATGTGGTTGTTAGTATGATATGGTTGGTTAATATTATCTGGTTGGTTAGTATTAGTATTATCTAGTTGGTTAGTATTATCTGGTTGGTTAGTATTATCTGGTTGGTTAGTATTATCTAGTTGGTTAGTATTATCTGGTTGGTTAGTATTATCTAGTTGGTTAGTATTATCTGGTTGGTTAATATTATCTGGTTGGTTAGTTATGTGGTTGGTTAGTATTATGTGGTTGGTTAGTATTATCTAGTTGGTTAGTTGTGGTTAGTATTATGTGGTTGGTTAGTATTATGTGGTTGGTTAGTATTATGTGGTTGGTTAGTATTATGTGGTTGGTTAGTATTATCTGGTTGGTTAGTATTATGTGGTTGGTTAGTATTATCTGGTTGGTTAGTATTATCTGGTTGGTTAGTATTATCTGGTTGGTTAGTATTATCTGGTTGGTTATATTATGTGGTTGGTTAGTATTATGTGGTTGGTTAGTATTATATCTGGTTGGTTAGTATTATGTGGTTGGTTAGTATTATGTGGTTGGTTAGTATTATCTGGTTGGTTAGTATTATGTGGTTGGTTAGTATTATGTGGTTGGTTAGTATTATGTGGTTGGTTAGTATTATGTGGTTGGTTAGTATTATCTGGTTGTTTACTATTATGGTTGATTAGTATTATCTGGTTGGTTAGTATTATCTGTTGGTTATTTATGTGGTTGGTTAGTATTATCTGGTTGGTTAGTATTATCTGGTTGTATTATTAGTATTATCTGGTTGGTTAGTATTATCTGGTTGGTTAGTATTATCTGGTTGGTTAGTATTATATGGTTGGTTAATATTATCTGGTTGGTTAGTATTATGTGGTTGTTAGTATTATATGGTTGGTTAATATTATCTGGTTGGTTAGTACTATGTGGTTGGTTATTATCTAGTTGGTTAGTATTATCTGGTTGGTTAATATTATCTGGTTGGTTAGTATTATCTAGTTGGTTAGTATTATGTGGATTGTTAGTATTATATGGTTGGTTAGTATTATCTGGTTGGTTAGTATTATGTGGTTGGTTAGTATTATCTAGTTGGTTAGTATTATGTGGTTGGTTAGTACTATGTGTTTGGTTAGTATTATGTGGTTGGTTAGTATTATGTGGTTGGTTAGTATTATCTGGCTGGTTAGTTTATCTGGTTGGTTAGTATTATGTGGTTGGTTAGTATTATGTGGTTGGTTAGTATTATGTGGTTGGTTAGTATTATGTGGTTGGTTAGTGTTATCTGGTTGGTTAGTATTATGTGGTTGGTTAGTATTATGTGGTTGGTTAGTATTATGTGGTTGGTTAGTATTATCTAGTTGGTTAGTATTATGTGGATTGTTAGTATTATGTGGTTGGTTAGTATTATCTGGTTGGTTAGTATTATGTGGTTGATTAGTATTATCTGGTTGATTATTATTATCTGGTTGTTTACTATTATGTGGTTGATTAGTATTGTGTGGTTGGTTAGTATTATCTAGTTGGTTAGTATTATGTGGTTGATTAGTGTTATCTGGTTGGTTAGTATTATGTGGTTGGTTAGTATTATGTGGTTGGTTAGTACTATCTGGTTGGTTAGTATTATCTGGTTGGTTAGTATTATCTGGTTGGTTAGTATTATCTGGTTGGTTAGTATTATCTGGTTGGTTAGTATTATCTAGTTGGTTAGTATTATCTGGTTGGTTAATATTATCTGGTTGGTTAGTATTATCTAGTTGGTTAGTATTATCTGGTTGGTTAGTATTATGTGGTTGGTTTGTATTATGTGGTTGGTTTGTATTATGTGGTTGGTTTAGTATTATGTGGTTGGTTAGTATTATGTGGATTTTTTTTAATTATGTGGTTGGTTAGTATTATCTGGTTGTTTAGTATTATGTGGTTGGTTAGTATTATCTAGTTGGTTAGTATTATGTGGATTGTTAGTATTATATGGTTGGTTAATATTATCTGGTTGGTTAGTATTATGTGGATTGTTAGTATGATATGGTTGGTTAATATTATCTGGTTGGTTAGTACTATGTGGTTGGTTAGTATTATCTAGTTGGTTAGTATTATGTGGTTGGTTAATTATGTGGTTGGTTAGTATTATCTGTTGGTTAGTATTATGTGGTTGGTTAGTACTATGTGGTTGGTTAGTATTATGTGGTTGGTTAGTATTATGTGGTTGGTTAGTATTATGTGGTTGGTTAGTATTATCTGGTTTAGTATTATCTGGCTATTATATTATCTGGTTGGTTAGTATTATCTGGTTGGTTAGTATTATCTGGTTGGTTAGTATTATCTGGTTGGTTAGTATTATCTGGTTGGTTAGTATTATCTGGTTGATTAGTGTTATCTGGTTGGTTAGTATTATGTGGTTGGTTAGTATTATGTGGTTGGTTAGTATTATCTGGTTGGTTAGTATTATCTGGTTGGTTAGTATTATCTGGTTGGTTAGTATTATCTGGTTGGTTAGTATTATCTGGTTGGTTAGTATTATCTAGTTGGTTAGTATTATCTGGTTGGTTAATATTATCTGGTTGGTTAGTATTATCTAGTTGGTTAGTATTATCTGGTTGGTTAGTATTATGTGGTTGGTTTGTATTATGTGGTTGGTTTGTATTATGTGGTTGGTAAGTTAGTATTATCTAGTTGGTTAGTATTATGTGGATTTTTTTTAATTATGTGGTTGGTTAGTATTATCTGGTTGTTTAGTATTATGTGGTTGGTTAGTATTATCTAGTTGGTTAGTTTAGTATTGTTAGTATGATATGGTTGGTTAGGTTGGTTAGTACTATGTGGTTGGTTAGTATTATCTAGTTGGTTAGTATTATGTGGTTGGTTAATACTATGTGGTTGGTTAGTATTATCTAGTTGGTTAGTATTATGTGGTTGGTTAGTACTATGTGGTTGGTTAGTATTATGTGGTTGGTTAGTATTATGTGGTTGGTTAGTATTATGTGGTTGGTTAGTATTATCTGGCTGGTTAGTATTATCTGGCTGGTTAGTATTATCTGGTTGGTTAATATTATCTGGTTGGTTAGTATTATCTGGTTGGTTAGTATTATCTGGTTGGTTAGTATTATCTAGTTGGTTAGTATTATCTGGTTGGTTAATATTATCTGGTTGGTTAGTATTATCTAGTTGGTTAGTATTATCTGGTTGGTTAGTATTATGTGGTTGGTTAGGTTGGTTTGTATTATGTGGTTGGTTTGTATTATGTGGTTGGTTAGTTAGTATTATCTAGTTGGTTAGTATTATGTGGTTTTTAGTATTATGTGGTTGGTTAGTATTATCTGGTTGGTTAGTATTATGTGGTTGGTTAGTATTATGTGGTTGGTTAGTATTATCTGGTTGGTTAGTATTATGTGGTTGGTTAATATTATCTGGTTGGTTAGTATTATGTGGTTGGTTAGTATTATGTGGTTGGTTAGTATTATGTGGTTGGTTAGTATTATGTGGTTGGTTAGCATTATCTGGTTGGTTAGCATTATGTGGTTGGTTAGTGTTATCTGGTTGGTTAGTATTATGTGGTTGGTTAGTATTATGTGGTT
Source organism: Oncorhynchus nerka (assembly GCF_034236695.1). NCBI lineage: Eukaryota > Metazoa > Chordata > Actinopteri > Salmoniformes > Salmonidae > Oncorhynchus > Oncorhynchus nerka. The sequence continues at coordinate 12,937,196 of NC_088397.1, forward strand.
GGTTAGTATTATCTGGTTGGTTGTTTAGTATTAGTATATGTGGTTGGTTAGTATTATCTGGTTGGTTAGTATTATCTGTTGGTTAGTATTATCTGGTTGGTTAGTATTATCTAGTTGGTTAGTATTATCTAGTTGGTTAGTATTATCTAGTTGGTTAGTATTATCTGGTTGGTTTGTATTATCTGGTTGGTTTGTATTATGTGGTTGGTTTGTATTATGTGGTTGGTTTGTATTATGTGGTTGGTTAGTATTATCTAGTTGGTTAGTATTATCTGGTTGGTTAGTATTATCTAGTTGGTTAGTATTATCTGGTTGGTTAGTATTATGTGGTTGGTTAGTATTATATGGTTGGTTAATATTATCTGGTTGGTTAGTATTATGTGGTTGGTTAGTATTATCTAGTTGGTTAGTATTATGTGGTTGGTTATACTATGTGGTTGGTTAGTATTATCTAGTTGGTTAGTATTATGTTTGGTTAGTATTATGTGGTTGGTTAGTATTATGTGGTTGGTTAGTATTATGTGGTTGGTTAGTATTATGTGGTTGGTTAGTATTATCTGGTTGGTTAGTATTATGTGGTTGGTTATATTATCTGGTTGGTTAGTATTATGTTTGTTATATATCTGGTTGGTTAGTATTATCTGGTTGGTTAGTATTATCTGTTGGTTAGTATTATCTAGTTGGTTAGTTATCTGGTTGGTTAGTATTATGTGGTTGGTTAGTATTATGTGGTTGGTTAGTATTATGTTTTGGTTAGTATTATGTGGTTGGTTAGTATTATGTGGTTGGTTAGTATTATGTGGTTGGTTAGTATTATCTAGTTGGTTAGTATTATGTGGTTGTTAGTTGGTTGGTTAGTATTATCTGGTTGGTTAGTTTATGTGTTGATTATATTATGGTTGGTTAGTATTATCTGGTTGGTTAGTATTATGTGGTTGGTTAGTATTATCTGGTTGGTTAGTATTATGTGGTTGGTTAGTATTATGTGGTTGGTTAGTTTGGTTAGTATTATGTGGTTGGTTAGTATTATGTGGTTGGTTAGTATTATGTGGTTGGTTAGTATTATGTGGTTGGTTAGTATTATGTGGTTGGTTAGTATTATCTAGTTGGTTGGTTTGTATTATCTGGTTGGTTAGTATTATGTGGTTGGTTAGTATTATGTGGTTGGTTAGTATTATCTGGTTGGTTAGTATTATGTGGTTGATTAGTATTATGTGGTTGGTTAGTATTATCTAGTTGGTTAGTATTATGTGGTTGATTAGTATTATCTAGTTGGTTAGTATTATCTGGTTGGTTAGTATTATCTGGTTGGTTAGTTTATCTGGTTTAGTATTATCTGGTTGGTTAGTATTATCTAGTTGGTTAGTATTATGTGGTTGTTAGTATTATATGGTTGGTTAATATTATCTGGTTGGTTGGTTAGTATTGTTAGTATCTATGGTTGGTTAATATTATCTGGTTGGTTAGTACTATGTTTGGTTAGTATTATCTAGTTGGTTAGTATTATCTGGTTGGTTAGTATTATCTGGTTGGTTAGTATTATCTAGTTGGTTAGTATTATGTGGTTGGTTAGTATTATCTAGTTGGTTAGTATTATCTGGTTGGTTTGGTTAGTATGATATGGTTGGTTAATATTATCTGGTTGGTTAGTATTGTGGTTGGTTAGTATTATGTGGTTAATATTATGTGGTTGGTTAGTATTATCTAGTTGGTTAGTATTATGTGGTTGGTTAGTACTATGTGGTTGGTTAGTATTATGTGGTTGGTTAGTATTATGTGGTTGGTTAGTATTATCTGGCTGGTTAGTATTATCTGGTTGGTTAGTATTATCTGGTTGGTTAGTATTATCTGGTTGGTTAGTATTATGTGGTTGGTTAGTATTATGTGGTTGGTTAGTATTATCTGGTTGGTTAGTATTATGTGGTTGGTTAGTATTATCTGGTTGGTTAGTATTATCTGGTTGGTTAGTATTATCTGGTTGGTTAGTATTATGTGGTTGGTTAGTATTATGTGGTTGATTAGTTTATGGTTGATTAGTATTATCTGGTTGTTTACTGTGGTTGATTAGTATTATGTGGTTGGTTAGTATTATCTAGTTGGTTAGTATTATGTGGTTGATTAGTATTATCTGGTTGGTTAGTATTATCTGGTTGGTTAGTATTATCTGGTTGGTTAGTATTATCTGGTTGGTTAGTATTATCTGGTTGGTTAGTATTATCTAGTTGGTTAGTATTATGTGGTTGTTAGTATTATATGGTTGGTTAATATTATCTGTTGGTTAGTATTATGTGGTTGTTAGTATGATATGGTATATTATCTGGTTGGTTAGTACTATGTGGTTGGTTAGTATTATCTAGTTGGTTAGTATTATCTGGTTGGTTAATATTATCTGGTTGGTTAGTATTATCTAGTTGGTTAGTATTATCTGGTTGGTTAGTATTATCTAGTTGGTTAGTATGATATGGTTGGTTAATATTATCTGGTTGGTTAGTAATATGTGGTTGGTTAGTATTATGTGGTTGGTTAGTATTATGTGGTTGGTTAGTATTATCTGTTGGTTAGTATTATGTTGGTTAGTACTATGTGGTTGGTTAGTATTATGTGGTTGGTTAGTATTATGTTGGTTAGTATTATGTGGTTGGTTAGTATTATCTGGTTGGTTAGTATTATGTGGTTGGTTAGTATTATCTGGCTGGTTAGTATTATCTGGTTGGTTAGTATTATCTGGTTGGTTAGTATTATCTGGTTGGTTAGTATTATGTGGTTGGTTAGTATTGTGTGGTTGGTTAGTATTATCTGGTTGGTTAGTATTATGTGGTTTAGTATGTATTGGTTAGTATTATCTGGTTTATGGTTGGTTAGTATTATGTGGTTGGTTAGTATTATGTGGTTGGTTAGTATTATGTGGTTGGTTAGTATTATCTGTTGTTTACTATTATGTGGTTGGTTAGTATTATGTGGTTGGTTAGTATTATCTGTTGGTTAGTATTATGTGGTTGGTTAGTATTATCTGGTTGGTTAGTATTATCTGGTTGGTTAGTATTATCTGGTTGGTTAGTATTATCTGGTTGGTTAGTATTATCTGGTTGGTTAGTATTATCTAGTTGGTTAGTATTATGTGGATTGTTAGTATTATATGGTTGGTTAATATTATCTGGTTGGTTAGTATTATGTGGATTGTTAGTATGATATGGTTGGTTAATATTATCTGGTTGGTTAGTACTATGTGGTTGGTTAGTATTATCTAGTTGGTTAGTATTATCTGGTTGGTTAATATTATCTGGTTGGTTAGTATTATCTAGTTGGTTAGTATTATGTGGATTGTTAGTATTATATGGTTGGTTAATATTATCTGGTTGGTTAGTACTATGTGGTTGGTTAGTATTATCTAGTTGGTTAGTATTATGTGGTTGGTTATTATCTGGTTGGTTAGTATTATCTGGTTGGTTAGTATTATGTGGTTGGTTAGTACTATGTGGTTGGTTAGTATTATGGTTGGTTATATTATGTGGTTGGTTAGTATTATCTGGCTGGTTGGGTTGGTTAGTATTATCTGGTTGGTTAGTGTTATCTGTTTGGTTAGTATTATGTGGTTGGTTAGTATTATGTGGTTGGTTAGTATTGTGTGGTTGGTTAGTGTTATCTGGTTGGTTAGTATTATGTGGTTGGTTAGTATTATGTGGTTGGTTAGTATTATGTGGTTGGTTAGTATTATCTAGTTGGTTAGTATTATGTGGATTGTTAGTATTATGTGGTTGGTTAGTATTATCTGGTTGGTTAGTATTATGTGGTTGATTAGTATTATCTGGTTGATTATTATTATCTGGTTGTTTACTATTATGTGGTTGATTAGTATTGTGTGGTTGGTTAGTATTATCTAGTTGGTTAGTATTATGTGGTTGATTAGTGTTATCTGGTTGGTTAGTATTATGTGGTTGGTTAGTATTATGTGGTTGGTTAGTATTATCTGGTTGGTTAGTATTATCTGGTTGGTTAGTATTATCTGGTTGGTTAGTATTATCTGGTTGGTTAGTATTATCTGGTTGGTTAGTATTATCTGGTTGGTTAGTATTATCTGGTTGGTTAATATTATCTGGTTGGTTAGTATTATCTAGTTGGTTAGTATTATCTGGTTGGTTAGTATTATGTGGTTGGTTTGTATTATGTGGTTGGTTTGTATTATGTGGTTGGTAAGTTAGTATTATCTAGTTGGTTAGTATTATGTGGATTTTTTTAAATTATGTGGTTGGTTAGTATTATCTGGTTGTTTAGTATTATGTGGTTGGTTAGTATTATCTAGTTGGTTAGTATTATGTGGATTGTTAGTATTATATGGTTGGTTAATATTATCTGGTTGGTTAGTATTATGTGGATTGTTAGTATGATATGGTTGGTTAATATTATCTGGTTGGTTAGTACTATGTGGTTGGTTAGTATTATCTAGTTGGTTAGTATTATGTGGTTGGTTAATACTATGTGGTTGGTTAGTATTATCTAGTTGGTTAGTATTATGTGGTTGGTTAGTACTATGTGGTTGGTTAGTATTATGTGGTTGGTTAGTATTATGGTGGTTAGTATTATGTGGTTGGTTAGTATTATGTGGTTGGTTAGTATTATCTGGCTGGTTAGTATTATCTGGCTGGTTAGTATTATCTGGTTGGTTAATATTATCTGGTTGGTTAGTATTATCTGGTTGGTTAGTATTATCTGGTTGGTTAGTATTATCTAGTTGGTTAGTATTATCTGGTTGATTAGTGTTATCTGGTTGGTTAGTATTATGTGGTTGGTTAGTATTATGTGGTTGGTTAGTACTATCTGGTTGGTTAGTATTATCTGGTTGGTTAGTATTATCTGGTTGGTTAGTATTATCTAGTTGGTTAGTATTATCTGGTTGGTTAATATTATCTGGTTGGTTAGTATTATCTAGTTGGTTAGTATTATCTGGTTGGTTAGTATTATGTGGTTGGTTTGTATTATGTGGTTGGTTTGTATTATGTGGTTGGTAAGTTAGTATTATCTAGTTGGTTAGTATTATGTGGATTTTTTTTAATTATGTGGTTGGTTAGTATTATCTGGTTGTTTAGTATTATGTGGTTGGTTAGTATTATCTAGTTGGTTAGTATTATGTGGATTGTTAGTATGATATGGTTGGTTAATATTATCTGGTTGGTTAGTACTATGTGGTTGGTTAGTATTATCTAGTTGGTTAGTATTATGTGGTTGGTTAATACTATGTGGTTGGTTAGTATTATCTAGTTGGTTAGTATTATGTGGTTGGTTAGTACTATGTGGTTGGTTAGTATTATGTGGTTGGTTAGTATTATGTGGTTGGTTAGTATTATGTGGTTGGTTAGTATTATCTGGTTTAGTATTATCTGTTTAGTATTATCTGGTTGGTTAATATTATCTGGTTGGTTAGTATTATCTGGTTGGTTAGTATTATCTGGTTGGTTAGTATTATCTAGTTGGTTAGTATTATCTGGTTGGTTAATATTATCTGGTTGGTTAGTATTATCTAGTTGGTTAGTATTATCTGGTTGGTTAGTATTATGTGGTTGGTTAGTATTATGTGGTTGGTTTGTATTATGTGGTTGGTTTGTATTATGTGGTTGGTTAGTTAGTATTATCTAGTTGGTTAGTATTATGTGGATTTTTAGTATTATGTGGTTGGTTAGTATTATCTGGTGGTTAGTTTATGTGGTTGGTTAGTATTATGTGGTTGGTTAGTATTATGTGGTTGGTTAGTTATCTGGTTGGTTAGTATTATGTGGTTGGTTAGTATTATCTGGTTGGTTAGTATTATGTGGTTGGTTAGTATTATGTGGTTGGTTAGTATTATGTGGTTGGTTAGTATTATGTGGTTGGTTAGCATTATCTGGTTGGTTAGCATTATGTGGTTGGTTAGTGTTATCTGGTTGGTTAGTATTATGTGGTTGGTTAGTATTATGTGGTTGGTTAGTATTATCTGGTTGGTTAGTATTATGTGGTTGGTTAGTATTATGTGGTTGGTTAGTATTATCTGGTTGATTAGTATTATCTGGTTGGTTAGTATTATCTGGTTGGTTAGTATTATCTGGTTGGTTAGTATTATCTGGTTGGTTAGTATTATCTGGTTGGTTAGTATTATCTGGTTGGTTAGTATTATCTAGTTGGTTAGTATTATCTGGTTGGTTAGTATTATGTGGTTGGTTAGTATTATCTGGTTGGTTTGTATTATGTGGTTGGTTAGTTAGTATATCTGGTTGGTTAGTATTATCTGGTTGGTTAGTATTATCTAGGGTTAGTATTATGTGGTTGGTTAGTATTATGTGGTTGGTTAGTATTATCTGGGTTGGTTAGTATTATCTGGTTGGTTAGTATTATGTGGTTGGTTAGTATTATCTGGTTGGTTAGTATTATGTGGTTGGTTAGTATTTAGTATTATCTAGTTGGTTAGTATTATGTGGTTGGTTAGTATTATGTTGGTTAGTATTATGTGGTTGGTTAGTATTATGTGGTTGGTTAGTATTATGTGGTTGGTTAGTATTATGTGGTTGTTAGTATTATATGGTTGGTTAATATTATCTGGTTGGTTAGTATTATGTGGTTGTTAGTTGGTTATATTATCTGGTTGGTTAGTACTATGTGGTTGGTTAGTATTATCTAGTTGGTTAGTATTATGTTTGGTTAGTATTATGTGGTTGGTTAGTATTATCTAGTTGGTTAGTATTATGTGGTTGGTTAGTATTATGTGGTTGGTTAGTATTATGTGGTTGGTTAGGTTAGTATTATGTGGTTGGTTAGTATTATGTGGTTGGTTAGTATTATCTGGTTGGTTAGTATTATCTGGTTGGTTAGTATTATCTGGTTGGTTAGTATTATCTGGTTGGTTAGTATTATCTGTTGGTTAGTTCTAGTTGGTTAGTATTATCTGGTTGGTTAGTATTATCTGGTTGGTTAGTATTATGTGGTTGGTTAGTATTATGTGGTTGGTTAGTATTATCTGGTTGGTTAGTATTATCTGGTTGGTTAGTATTATCTGGTTGGTTAGTATTATCTGGTTGGTTAGTATTATCTGGTTGGTTAGTATTATCTAGTTGGTTAGTATTATCTGGTTGGTTAATATTATCTGGTTGGTTAGTATTATCTAGTTGGTTAGTATTATCTGGTTGGTTAGTATTATGTTGGTTTGTATTATGTGGTTGGTTTGTATTATGTGGTTGGTTAGTTAGTATTATCTAGTTGGTTGGTTTATGTTTTTTTTAATTATGTGGTTGGTTAGTATTATCTGGTTGTTTAGTTTATGGTTAGTATTATCTAGTTGGTTAGTATTATGTTGTTAGTATTATATGGTTGGTTAATATTATCTGGTTGGTTAGTATTATGTGGTTGGTTAGTATTATCTAGTTGGTTAGTATTATGTGGTTGGTTAATACTATGTGGTTGGTTAGTATTATCTAGTTGGTTAGTATTATGTGGTTGGTTAGTACTATGTGGTTGGTTAGTATTATGTGGTTGGTTAGTATTATGTGGTTGGTTAGTATTATCTGGTTGGTTAGTATTATCTGGCTGGTTAGTATTATCTGGTTGGTTAATATTATCTGGTTGGTTAGTATTATCTGGTTGGTTAGTATTATCTGGTTGGTTAGTATTATCTGGTTGGTTAGTATTATCTGGTTGGTTAATATTATCTGGTTGGTTAGTATTATCTAGTTGGTTAGTATTATCTGGTTGGTTAGTATTATGTGGTTGGTTAGTATTATGTGGTTGGTTTGTATTATGTGGTTGGTTTGTATTATGTGGTTGGTTAGTTAGTATTATCTAGTTGGTTAGTATTATGTGGTTGATTAGTATTATGTGGTTGGTTAGTATTATCTGGTTGTTTAGTATTATGTGGTTGGTTAGTATTATGTGGTTGGTTAGTATTATGTGGTTGGTTAGCATTATCTGGTTGGTTAGTATTATGTGGTTGGTTAATATTATCTGGTTGGTTAGTATTATGTGGTTGGTTAGTATTATGTGGTTGGTTAGTATTATGTGGTTGGTTAGTATTATGTGGTTGGTTAGCATTATCTGGTTGGTTAGCATTATGTGGTTGGTTAGTGTTATCTGGTTGGTTAGTATTATGTGGTTGGTTAGTATGTGGTTGGTTATATTATCTGGTTGGTTAGTATTATGTGGTTGGTTAGTATTATGTGGTTGGTTAGTATTATCTGGTTGATTAGTATTATCTGGTTGATTAGTATTATCTGGTTGGTTAGTATTATCTGGTTGGTTAGTATTATCTAGTTGGTTAGTATTATCTGGTTGGTTAATATTATCTGGTTGGTTAGTATTATCTAGTTGGTTAGTATTATCTGGTTGGTTTGTATTATGTGGTTGGTTTGTATTATGTGGTTGGTTTGTATTATGTGGTTGGTTAGTTAGTATTATCTAGTTGGTTAGTATTATCTGGTTGGTTAGTATTATCTAGTTGGTTAGTATTATGTGGTTGGTTAGTATTATGTGGTTGGTTAGTATTATATGGTTGGTTAATATTATCTGGTTGGTTAGTACTATGTGGTTGGTTAGTATTATCTAGTTGGTTAGTATTACGTGGTTGGTTAATACTATGTGGTCGGTTAGTATTATCTAGTTGGTTAGTATTATGTGGTTGGTTAGTACTATGTGGTTGGTTAGTATTATGTGGTTGGTTAGTATTATGTGGTTGGTTAGTATTATGTGGTTGGTTAGTATTATGTGGTTGGTTAGTATTATCTGGTTGGTTAGTATTATCTGGTTGGTTAGTATTATCTGGTTGGTTATATTATCTGGTGGTTGTTAGTATTATCTGGTTGGTTAGTATTATCTAGTTGGTTAGTATTATCTGGTTGGTTAGTATTATCTGGTTGGTTAGTATTATGTGGTTGGTTAGTATTATGTGGTTGGTTAGTATTATCTGGTTGGTTAGTATTATCTGGTTGGTTAGTATTATGTGGTTGGTTAGTATTATCTAGTTGGTTAGTATTATGTGGTTGGTTAGTATTATGTGGTTGGTTAGTATTATCTAGTTGGTTAGTATTATGTGGTTGGTTAGTACTATGTGGTTGGTTAGTATTATGTGGTTGGTTAGTATTATGTGGTTGGTTAGTATTATGTGGTTGGTTAGTATTATGTGGTTGGTTAGTATTATCTGGTTGGTTAGTATTATCTGGTTGGTTAGTATTATCTGGTTGGTTAGTATTATCTGGTTGGTTAGTATTATCTGGTTGGTTAGTATTATCTGGTTGGTTAGTATTATCTAGTTGGTTAGTATTATCTGGTTGATTAGTGTTATCTGGTTGGTTAGTATTATGTGGTTGGTTAGTATTATGTGGTTGGTTAGTACTATCTGGTTGGTTAGTATTATCTGGTTGGTTAGTATTATCTGGTTGGTTAGTATTATCTGGTTTAGTATTATCTGGTTGGTTAGTTCTAGTTGGTTAGTATTATCTGGTTGGTTAATATTATCTGGTTGGTTAGTATTATCTAGTTGGTTAGTATTATCTGGTTGGTTAGTATTATGTGGTTGGTTTGTATTATGTGGTTGGTTTGTATTATGTGGTTGGTAAGTTAGTATTATCTAGTTGGTTAGTATTATGTGGATTGGTTAATTATGTGGTTGGTTAGTATTATCTGGTTGGTTAGTATTATGTGGTTGGTTAGTATTATCTGGTTGGTTAGTATTATGTGGTTGGTTAGTTGGTTAATATTATCTATGTGGTTGGTTAGTATTATCTAGTTGGTTAGTATTATGTGGTTGGTTAATACTATGTGGTTGGTTAGTATTATCTAGTTGGTTAGTATTATGTGGTTGGTTAGTACTATGTGGTTGGTTAGTATTATGTGGTTGGTTAGTATTATGTGGTTGGTTAGTATTATGTGGTTGGTTAGTATTATCTGGTTGGTTAGTATTATCTGGTTGGTTAGTATTATCTGGTTGGTTAATATTATCTGTTGGTTAGTATTATCTGGTTGGTTAGTATTATCTGGTTGGTTAGTATTATCTAGTTGGTTAGTATTATCTGGTTGGTTAATATTATCTGGTTGGTTAGTATTATCTAGTTGGTTAGTATTATCTGGTTGGTTAGTATTATGTGGTTGGTTAGTATTATGTGGTTGGTTTGTATTATGTGGTTGGTTTGTATTATGTGGTTGGTTAGTTAGTATTATCTAGTTGGTTAGTATTATGTGGATTTTTTAGTATTATGTGGTTGGTTAGTATTATCTGGTTGTTTAGTATTATGTGGTTGGTTAGTATTATGTGGTTGGTTAGTATTATGTGGTTGGTTAGTATTATGTGGTTGGTTAGCATTATCTGGTTGGTTAGTATTATGTGGTTGGTTAATATTATCTGGTTGGTTAGTATTATGTGGTTGGTTAGTATTATGTGGTTGGTTAGTATTATGTGGTTGGTTAGTATTATGTGGTTGGTTAGTATTATCTGGTTGGTTAGCATTATGTGGTTGGTTAGTATTATCTGGTTGGTTAGTATTATGTGGTTGGTTAGTATTATGTGGTTGGTTAGTATTATCTGGTTGGTTAGTATTATGTGGTTGATTAGTATTATGTGGTTGGTTAGTATTATCTGGTTGGTTAGTATTATCTGGTTGATTAGTATTATCTGGTTGGTTAGTATTATCTGGTTGGTTAGTATTATCTAGTTGGTTAGTATTATCTGGTTGGTTAGTATTATCTGGTTGGTTAGTATTATCTGGTTGGTTAGTATTATCTGTTGGTTAGTATTATGTGGTTGGTTAGTATTATGTGGTTGGTTATATTATGTGGTTGGTTAGTATTATGTGGTTGGTTAGTATTATCTGGTTGGTTAGTATTATCTGGTTGGTTAGTATTATCTGGTTGGTTAGTATTATGTGGTTGGTTAGTATTATGTGGTTGGTTAGTATTATGTTGGTTAGTATTATCTGGTTGGTTAGTATTATGTGGTTGGTTAGTATTATGTGGTTGGTTAGTATTATCTGGTTGGTTAGTATTATGTGGTTGGTTAGTATTATGTGGTTGGTTAGTATTATGTGGTTGGTTAGTATTATGTGGTTGGTTAGTATTATGTGGTTGGTTAGTATTATGTGGTTGGTTAGTATTATCTGTTGGTTAGTATTATGTGGTTGATTAGTATTATCTGGTTGGTTAGTATTATTATGTGGTTGGTTAGTATTATCTATCTGGTTGGTTAGTATTATCTAGTTGGTTAGTATTATCTGGTTGGTTAATATTATCTGGTTGGTTAGTATTATCTAGTTGGTTAGTATTATCTGGTTGGTTAGTATTATCTAGTTGGTTAGTATTATGTGGTTGGTTTGTATTATTTATGTGGTTGGTTAGTTAGTATTATCTAGTTGGTTAGTATTATGTGGATTTTTAGGTTTGGTTAGTATTATCTGGTTGTTTAGTATTATGTGGTTGGTTAGTATTATGTGGTTGGTTAGTATTATCTAGTTGGTTAGTATTATGTGGATTGTTAGTATTATATGGTTGGTTAATATTATCTGGTTGGTTAGTATTATGTGGATTGTTAGTATGATATGGTTGGTTAATATTATCTGGTTGGTTAGTACTATGTGGTTGGTTAGTATTATCTAGTTGGTTAGTATTATCTGGTTGGTTAATATTATCTGGTTGGTTAGTATTATCTAGTTGGTTAGTATTATCTGGTTGGTTAGTATTATCTAGTTGGTTAGTATGATATGGTTGGTTAATATTATCTGGTTGGTTAGTAATATGTGGTTGGTTAGTATTATCTAGTTGGTTAGTATTATGTGGTTATCTATGTGGTTGGTTAGTATTATCTAGTTGGTTAGTATTATGTGGTTGGTTATACTATTGGTTGGTTAGTATTATGTGGTTGGTTAGTATTATGTGGTTGGTTAGTATTATGTGGTTGGTTAGTATTATCTGGTTGGTTAGTATTATGTGGTTGGTTAGTATTATCTGGCTGGTTAGTATTATCTGGTGGTTAGTATTATCTGGTTGGTTGGTATTATGTGGTTGGTTGGTATTATGTGGTTGGTTAGTATTATGTGGTTGGTTAGTATTATGTGGTTGGTTAGTATTATGTGGTTGGTTAGTATTATCTGTTGTTGTATTATGTTTAGTATTATGTGGTTGGTTAGTATTATCTGGTTGGTTAGTATTATGTGGTTGATTAGTATTATGTGGTTGGTTAGTATTATCTGGTTGGTTAGTATTATGTGGTTGGTTAGTATTATCTGGTTGGTTAGTATTATGTGGTTGGTTAGTATTATCTGGTTGGTTAGTATTATCTGGTTGGTTAGTATTATGTGGTTGGTTAGTATTATCTAGTTGGTTAGTATTATGTGGTTGGTTAGTATTATCTAGTTGGTTAGTATTATCTGGTTGGTTAGTATTATCTGGTTGGTTAGTTTATCTGGTTGGTTAGTATTATCTGGTTGGTTAGTATTATCTAGTTGGTTAGTATTATCTGGTTGGTTAATATTATCTGGTTGGTTAGTATTATCTAGTTGGTTAGTATTATCTGGTTGGTTAGTATTATGTGGTTGGTTTGTATTATGTTTGGTTTGTATTATGTGGTTGGTTTGTATTATGTGGTTGGTTTAGTATTATCTAGTTGGTTAGTATTATGTGGATTTTTTTAAATTATGGTTGGTTAGTATTATCTGGTTGTTTAGTATTATGTGGTTGGTTAGTATTATCTAGTTGGTTAGTATTATGTTTGTTAGTATTATATGGTTGGTTAATATTATCTGTTGGTTATTATGTGGTTGTTAGTATGATATGGTTGGTTAATTATCTGGTTGGTTAGTACTATGTGTTGGTTAGTATTATCTAGTTGGTTAGTATTATGTGGTTGGTTAATATTATGTGGTTGGTTAGTATTATCTAGTTGGTTAGTATTATGTGGTTGGTTAGTATATGTGGTTGGTTAGTATTATGTGGTTGGTTAGTATTATGTGGTTGGTTAGTATTATGTGGTTGGTTAGTATTATGTGGTTGGTTAGTATTATCTGGTTGGTTAGTTGGTTTAGTATTATCTGGTTGGTTAATATTATCTGGTTGGTTAGTATTATCTGGTTGGTTAGTATTATCTGGTTGGTTAGTATTATCTGGTTGGTTAGTATTATCTGGTTGGTTAGTATTATCTGGTTGGTTAGTATTATGTGGTTGGTTAGTATTATGTGGTTGGTTAGTTATTATCTAGTTGGTTAGTATTATGTGGATTTTTAGTATTATGTGGTTGGTTAGTATTATCTGGTTGGTTAGTATTATGTGGTTGGTTAGTATTATGTGGTTGGTTAGTATTATGTGGTTGGTTAGTATTATGTGGTTGGTTATCTGTTGGTTAGTATTATCTGGTTGGTTAGTATTATCTGGTTGGTTAGTATTATGTGGTTGGTTAGTATTATGTGGTTGGTTAGTATTATGTATTATTAGTATTATGTTTGGTTAGTATTATCTGGTTGGTTAGTATTATGTGGTTGGTTAGTATTATCTGGTTGGTTAGTATTATGTGGTTGGTTAGTTTATGGTTGGTTAGTATTATGTGGTTGGTTAGTATTATGTGGTTGGTTAGTATTATCTAGTTGGTTAGTATTATGTGGTTGGTTAGTATTATGTGGTTGGTTAGTATTATGTGGTTGGTTAGTATTATGTGGTTGGTTAGTATTATCTGGTTGGTTAGTATTATGTGGTTGGTTAGTATTATCTGGTTGGTTAGTATTATGTGGTTGGTTAGTATTATCTAGTTGGTTAGTATTATGTGGTTGGTTAGTATTATGTGGTTGGTTAGTATTGTGTGGTTGGTTAGTATTATCTGGTTGGTTAGTATTATGTGGTTGGTTAGTATTATGTGGTTGGTTAGTATTATGTGGTTGGTTAGTATTATGTGGTTGGTTAGTATTATCTGGTTGGTTAGTATTATCTGGTTGGTTAGTATTATCTGGTTGGTTAGTATTATCTGGTTGGTTAGTATTATCTGTTGGTTAGTATTATCTGGTTGGTTAATATTATCTGGTTGGTTAGTATTATCTAGTTGGTTAGTTATCTAGTTGGTTAGTATTATCTGGTTGGTTTGTATTATGTGGTTGGTTTGTATTATGTGGTTGGTTTGTATTATGTGGTTGGTTAGTATTATCTAGTTGGTTAGTATTATCTGGTTGGTTAGTATTATCTATTATTATGTGGTTGGTTAGTATTATGTGGTTGGTTAGTATTATGTGGTTGGTTAGTATTATGTGGTTGGTTAGTATTATCTGGTTGGTTAGTATTATGTGGTTGGTTAGTATTATGTGGTTGGTTAGTATTATGTTGGTTAGTATTATGTATTATATTATGGTTGGTTAGTATTATGTGGTTGGTTAGTATTATCTGGTTGGTTAGTATTATCTGGTTGGTTAGTATTATGTGGTTGGTTAGTATTATGTGGTTGGTTAGTATTATCTGGTTGTTTACTTTATGTGGTTGATTAGTATTATGTGGTTGGTTAGTATTATCTAGTTGGTTAGTATTATGTGGTTGATTAGTATTATCTAGTTGGTTAGTATTATGTGGTTGGTTAGTATTATGTGGTTGGTTAGTATTATGTGGTTGGTTATACTATCTGGTTGGTTAGTATTATCTAGTTGGTTAGTATTATCTGGTTGGTTAATATTATCTGGTTGGTTAGTATTATCTAGTTGGTTAGTATTATGTGGTTGGTTAGTATTATCTGTTGGTTAGTATTATCTGGTTGGTTAATATTATCTGGTTGGTTAGTATTATCTAGTTGGTTAGTATTATCTGGTTGGTTAGTATTATCTAGTTGGTTAGTATGATATGGTTGGTTAATATTATCTGGTTGGTTAGTACTATGTGGTTGGTTAGTATTATCTAGTTGGTTAGTATTATTTGGTTATACTATGTGGTTGGTTAGTATTATCTAGTTGGTTAGTATTATGTGGTTGGTTAGTATTATGTGGTTTAGTATTATGTTTGGTTAGTATTATCTGGTTGGTTAGTATTATGTGGTTGGTTAGTATTATCTGGTTGGTTAGTATTGGTTAGTATTATCTGGTTGGTTAGTATTATCTGGCTGGTTAGTATTATCTGGTTGGTTAGGTATTATGTGGTTGGTTAGTATTATGTGGTTGGTTAGTATTATCTGGTTGGTTAGTATTATCTGGTTGGTTAGTATTATGTGGTTGGTTAGTATTATGTGGTTGGTTAGTATTATGTGGTTGGTTAGTATTATGTGGTTGGTTAGTATTATCTGTTGGTTAGTATTATCTGGTTGGTTAGTATTATGTGGATTGTTAGTATTATGTGGTTGGTTAGTATTATCTGGTTGGTTAGTATTATGTGGTTGATTAGTATTATGTTGGTTGGTTAGTATTATCTGGTTGGTTAGTATTATGTGGTTGATTAGTATTATCTGGTTGTTTACTATTATGTGGTTGATTAGTATTATGTGGTTGGTTAGTATTATCTGGTTGGTTAGTATTATGTGGTTGGTTAGTATTATCTGGTTGGTTAGTATTATCTGGTTGGTTAGTATTATCTGGTTGGTTAGTATTATCTGGTTGGTTAGTATTATCTGGTTGGTTAGTATTATCTAGTTGGTTAGTATTATCTGGTTGGTTAATATTATCTGGTTGGTTAGTATTATCTAGTTGGTTAGTATTATCTGGTTGGTTAGTATTATGTGGTTGGTTTGTATTATGTGGTTGGTTTGTATTATGTGGTTGGTTTGTATTATGTGGTTGGTAAGTTAGTATTATCTAGTTGGTTAGTATTATGTGGATTTTTTTAAATTATGTGGTTGGTTAGTATTATCTGGTTGTTTAGTATTATGTGGTTGGTTAGTATTATCTAGTTGGTTAGTATTATGTGGATTGTTAGTATTATATGGTTGGTTAGTATTATGTGGATTGTTAGTATGATATGGTTGGTTAATATTATCTGGTTGGTTAGTACTATGTGGTTGGTTAGTATTATCTAGTTGGTTAGTATTATGTGGTTGGTTAGTATTATGTGGTTGGTTAGTATTATGTGGTTGGTTAGTACTATGTGGTTGGTTAGTATTATGTGGTTGGTTAGTATTATGTGGTTGGTTAGTATTATGTGGTTGGTTAGTATTATGTGGTTGGTTAGTATTATCTGGCTGGTTAGTATTATCTGGTTGGTTAATATTATCTGGTTGGTTAGTATTATCTGGTTGGTTAGTATTATCTGGTTGGTTAGTATTATCTAGTTGGTTAGTATTATCTGGTTGATTAGTTTATCTGGTTGGTTAGTATTATGTGGTTGGTTAGTATTATGTGGTTGGTTAGTTATTTATCTAGTTGGTTAGTATTATGTGGATTTTTAGTATTATCTGGTTGTTTAGTATTATGTGGTTGTTTAGTATTATCTTAGTATTATGTGGTTGGTTAGTATTATGTTGGTTAGTATCTGGTTGGTTAGTATTATGTGGTTGGTTAATATTATCTGGTTGGTTAGTATTATGTGGTTGGTTAGTATTATGTGGTTGGTTAGTATTATGTGGTTGGTTAGTATTATGTGGTTGGTTAGCATTATCTGGTTGGTTAGCATTATGTGGTTGTTAGTGTTATCTGGTTGGTTAGTATTATGTGGTTGGTTAGTATTATGTGGTTGGTTAGTATTATGTGGTTGGTTAGTATTATGTGGTTGGTTATTATCTAGTTGGTTAGTTTATGTGGTTGGTTAGTATTATGTGGTTGGTTAGTATTATGTGGTTGGTTAGTATTATGTGGTTGGTTAGTATTATCTGGTTGGTTAGTATTATGTGGTTGGTTAGTATTATCTAGTTGGTTAGTATTATGTGGTTGGTTATCTGGTTGGTTAGTATTATGTGGTTGGTTAGTATTATGTGGTTGGTTAGTATTATGTGGTTGGTTAGTATTATCTGGTTGGTTAGTATTATGTGGTTGGTTAGTATTATGTGGTTGGTTAGTATTATGTGGTTGGTTAGTATTATGTGGTTGGTTAGTATTATCTGGTTGATTAGTATTATCTGGTTGGTTAGTATTATCTGGTTGGTTAGTATTATCTGGTTGGTTAGTATTATCTAGTTGGTTAGTATTATCTGGTTGGTTAATATTATCTGGTTGGTTAGTATTATCTAGTTGGTTAGTATTATCTAGTTGGTTAGTATTATCTGGTTGGTTTGTATTATGTGGTTGGTTTGTATTATGTGGTTGGTTTGTATTATGTGGTTGGTTAGTTAGTATTATCTAGTTGGTTAGTATTATCTGGTTGGTTAGTATTATCTAGTTGGTTAGTATTATGTGGTTGGTTAGTATTATGTGGTTGGTTAGTATTGTGTGGTTGGTTAGTATTATGTGGTTGGTTAGTATTATCTGGTTGGTTAGTATTATGTGGTTGGTTAGTATTATGTGGTTGGTTAGTATTATGTTGTTGGTTATCTGGGTTGGTTAGTATTATGTGGTTGGTTAGTATTAGTGTTATCTGGTTGGTTAGTGTTATCTGGTTGGTTAGTATTATGTGGTTGGTTAGTATTATGTGGTTGGTTAGTATTATCTGGTTGTTTAGTATTATGTGGTTGATTAGTATTATGTGGTTGGTTAGTATTATCTAGTTGGTTAGTATTATGTGGTTGATTAGTATTATCTAGTTGGTTAGTATTATGTGGTTGGTTAGTGTTATGTGGTTGGTTAGTATTATGTGGTTGGTTAGTACTATCTGGTTGGTTAGTATTATCTAGTTGGTTAGTATTATCTGGTTGGTTAATATTATCTGGTTGGTTAGTATTATCTAGTTGGTTAGTATTATGTGGTTGGTTAGTATTATCTAGTTGGTTAGTATTATCTGGTTGGTTAATATTATCTGGTTGGTTAGTATTATCTAGTTGGTTAGTATTATCTGGTTGGTTAGTATTATCTAGTTGGTTAGTATGATATGGTTGGTTAATATTATCTGGTTGGTTAGTACTATGTGGTTGGTTAGTATTATCTGGTTGGTTAGTACTATGTGGTTGGTTAGTATTATCTAGTTGGTTAGTACTATGTGGTTGGTTAGTATTATGTGGTTGGTTAGTATTATGTGGTTGGTTAGTATTATCTGGTTGGTTCGTATTATGTGGTTGGTTAGTATTATCTGGCTGGTTAGTATTATCTGGCTGGTTAGTATTATCTGGCTGGTTAGTATTATCTGGCTGGTTAGTATTATCTGGTTGGTTGGTATTATGTGGTTGGTTGGTATTATGTGGTTGGTTAGTATTATGTGGTTGGTTAGTATTATCTGGTTGGTTAGTATTATGTGGTTGGTTAGTATTATCTGGTTGGTTAGTATTATGTGGTTGGTTAGTATTATGTGGTTGGTTAGTATTATCTAGTTGGTTAGTATTATCTAGTTGGTTAGTATTATGTGGTTGTTAGTATTATGTGGTTGGTTATATTATCTGGTTGGTTAGTATTATCTGGTTGATTAGTTGGTTAGTATTATCTGGTTGGTTAGTATTATGTGGTTGATTAGTATTATCTGGTTGGTTAGTATTATGGTTGGTTGGTTGGTTAGTATTATCTGGTTGGTTAGTATTATCTAGTTGGTTAGTATTATCTGGTTGGTTAATATTATCTGGTTGGTTAGTATTATCTAGTTGGTTAGTATTATCTAGTTGGTTAGTATTATCTGGTTGGTTTGTATTATGTGGTTGGTTTGTATTATGTGGTTGGTTAGTATTATGTGGTTGGTTAGTATTATGTTGTTGGTTAGTATTATGTGGTTGGTTAGTATTATGTGGTTGGTTAGTATTGTGTGGTTGGTTAGTGTTATCTGGTTGGTTAGTGTTATCTGGTTGGTTAGTATTATGTGGTTGGTTAGTATTATGTGGTTGGTTAGTATTATCTAGTTGGTTAGTATTATGTGGTTGATTAGTATTATGTGGTTGATTAGTATTATGTGGTTGATTAGTATTATCTGGTTGTTTACTATTATGTGGTTGATTAGTATTATGTGGTTGGTTAGTATTATGTGGTTGGTTAGTGTTATGTGGTTGGTTAGTATTATGTGGTTGGTTAGTATTATGTGGTTGGTTAGTGTTATGTGGTTGGTTAGTACTATCTGGTTGGTTAGTATTATCTAGTTGGTTAGTATTATCTGGTTGGTTAATATTATCTGGTTGGTTAGTATTATCTAGTTGGTTAGTATTATCTGGTTGGTTAGTATTATCTAGTTGGTTAGTATTATGTGGTTGGTTTGTATTATGTGGTTGGTTTGTATTATGTGGTTGGTTAGTTAGTATTATCTAGTTGGTTAGTATTATGTGGATTTTTTAGTATTATGTGGTTGGTTAGTATTATCTGGTTGTTTAGTATTATGTGGTTGGTTAGTACTATGTGGTTGGTTAGTATTATCTAGTTGGTTAGTATTATGTGGATTGTTAGTATTATATGGTTGGTTAATATTATCTGGTTGGTTAGTATTATGTGGATTGTTAGTATGATATGGTTGGTTAATATTATCTGGTTGGTTAGTACTATGTGGTTGGTTAGTATTATCTAGTTGGTTAGTATTATCTGGTTGGTTAATATTATCTGGTTGGTTAGTATTATCTAGTTGGTTAGTATTATCTGGTTGGTTAGTATTATCTAGTTGGTTAGTATGATATGGTTGGTTAATATTATCTGGTTGGTTAGTAATATGTGGTTGGTTAGTATTATCTAGTTGGTTAGTATTATGTGGTTGGTTAATACTATGTGGTTGGTTAGTATTATCTAGTTGGTTAGTATTATGTGGTTGGTTAGTACTATGTGGTTGGTTAGTATTATGTGGTTGGTTAGTATTATGTGGTTGGTTAGTATTATGTGGTTGGTTAGTATTATCTGGTTGGTTCGTATTATGTGGTTGGTTAGTATTATCTGGCTGGTTAGTATTATCTGGCTGGTTAGTATTATCTGGTTGGTTGGTATTATGTGGTTGGTTGGTATTATGTGGTTGGTTAG
Organism: Oncorhynchus nerka; assembly: GCF_034236695.1. Lineage (NCBI taxonomy): Eukaryota > Metazoa > Chordata > Actinopteri > Salmoniformes > Salmonidae > Oncorhynchus > Oncorhynchus nerka. Next base: position 12,957,151 of record NC_088397.1, read on the forward strand.
TATTGTGTGGTTGGTTAGTATTATGTGGTTGGTTAGTATTATCTAGTTGGTTAGTATTATGTGGATTGTTAGTATTATGTGGTTGGTTAGTATTATCTGGTTGGTTAGTATTATGTGGTTGATTAGTATTATGTGGTTGGTTATATTATCTAGTTGGTTAGTATTATGTGGTTGGTTAGTATTATCTGGTTGGTTAGTATTATGTGGTTGGTTAGTATTATGTGGTTGGTTAGTATTATGTGGTTGGTTAGTATTATGTGGTTGGTTAGTATTATGTGGTTGGTTAGTATTATGTGGTTGGTTAGTATTATGTGGTTGGTTAGTATTATGTGGTTGGTTAGTATTATGTGGTTGGTTAGTATTATGTGGTTGGTTAGTATTATCTGGTTGGTTAGTTTATCTGGTTGGTTAGTATTATGTGGTTGGTTAGTATTATGTGGTTGGTTAGTATTATCTGGTTTTACTATTATGGTTGATTAGTATTATGTGGTTGGTTAGTATTATCTAGTTGGTTAGTATTATGTTAGTTGATTAGTATTATCTGGTTGGTTAGTATTATGTGGTTGGTTAGTATTATGTGGTTGGTTAGTTTATGTGGTTGGTTATACTATCTGGTTGGTTAGTATTATCTATTGGTTAGTATTATCTGGTTGGTTAATTTATCTGGTTGGTTAGTATTATCTAGTTGGTTAGTATTATGGTTGGTTAGTATTATCTAGTTGGTTAGTATTATCTGGTTGGTTAATATTATCTGGTTGGTTAGTATTATCTAGTTGGTTAGTATTATCTGGTTGGTTAGTATTATCTGGTTGGTTAGTATGATATTAATATTATCTGGTTGGTTAGTACTATGTGGTTGGTTAGTATTATCTAGTTGGTTAGTATTATGTGGTTGGTTAGTATTATGTGGTTGGTTAGTATTATGTGGTTGGTTAGTATTATCTGGTTGGTTAGTATTATGTGGTTGGTTAGTATTATCTGGTTGGTTAGTATTATCTGGCTGGTTAGTATTATCTGGCTGGTTAGTATTATCTGGCTGGTTAGTATTATCTGGTTGGTTGGTATATGTGGTTGGTTGGTATTATGTGGTTGGTTATTATGTATTATCTGTTTGGTTAGTATTATGTGGTTGGTTAGTATTGTGTGGTTGGTTAGTATTATGTGGTTGGTTAGTATTATGTGGTTGGTTAGTATTATCTAGTTGGTTAGTATTATCTAGTTGGTTAGTATTATGTGGATTGTTAGTATTATGTGGTTGGTTAGTATTATCTGGTTGGTTAGTATTATGTGGTTGATTAGTATTATGTGGTTGGTTAGTATTATCTAGTTGGTTAGTATTATGTGGTTGATTAGTATTATCTAGTTGGTTAGTATGATATGGTTGGTTAATATTATCTGGTTGGTTAGTATTATCTGGTTGGTTAGTATTATCTAGTTGGTTAGTATTATCTGGTTGGTTAATATTATCTGGTTGGTTAGTATTATCTAGTTGGTTAGTATTATCTAGTTGGTTAGTATTATCTGGTTGGTTTGTATTATGTGGTTGGTTTGTATTATGTGGTTGGTTAGTATTATGTGGTTGGTTAGTATTATGTTGTTGGTTAGTATTATGTGGTTGGTTAGTATTATGTGGTTGGTTAGTATTAGTGTTATCTGGTTGGTTAGTGTTATCTGGTTGGTTAGTATTATGTGGTTGGTTAGTATTATGTGGTTGGTTAGTATTATCTAGTTGGTTAGTATTATGTGGTTGATTAGTTTATGTATTATATTATGTGGTTGGTTTATCTGGTTGTTTACTATTATGTGGTTGATTAGTATTATGTGGTTGGTTAGTATTATGTGGTTGGTTAGTATTATGTGGTTGGTTAGTATTATGTGGTTGGTTAGTATTATGTGGTTGGTTAGTATTATGTGGTTGGTTAGTACTATCTGGTTGGTTAGTATTATCTAGTTGGTTAGTATTATCTGGTTGGTTAATATTATCTGGTTGGTTAGTATTATCTAGTTGGTTAGTATTATCTGGTTGGTTAGTATTATCTAGTTGGTTAGTATTATGTGGTTGGTTTGTATTATGTGGTTGGTTTGTATTATGTGGTTGGTTAGTTAGTATTATCTAGTTGGTTAGTATTATGTGGATTTTTTAGTATTATGTGGTTGGTTAGTATTATCTGGTTGTTTAGTATTATGTGGTTGGTTAGTACTATGTGGTTGGTTAGTATTATCTAGTTGGTTAGTATTATGTGGATTGTTAGTATTATCTGGTTGGTTAGTATTATGTGGATTGTTAGTATGATATGGTTGGTTAATATTATCTGGTTGGTTAGTACTATGTGGTTGGTTAGTATTATCTAGTTGGTTAGTATTATCTGGTTGGTTAATATTATCTGGTTGGTTAGTATTATCTAGTTGGTTAGTATTATCTGGTTGGTTAGTATTATCTAGTTGGTTAGTATGATATGGTTGGTTAATATTATCTGGTTGGTTAGTAATATGTGGTTGGTTAGTATTATCTAGTTGGTTAGTATTATGTGGTTGGTTAATACTATGTGGTTGGTTAGTATTATCTAGTTGGTTAGTATTATGTGGTTGGTTAGTACTATGTGGTTGGTTAGTATTATGTGGTTGGTTAGTATTATGTGGTTGGTTAGTATTATCTGGTTGGTTCGTATTATGTGGTTGGTTAGTATTATCTGGCTGGTTAGTATTATCTGGCTGGTTAGTATTATCTGGCTGGTTAGTATTATGTGGTTGGTTAGTATTGTGTGGTTGGTTAGTATTATGTGGTTGGTTAGTATTGTGTGGTTGGTTAGTATTATCTAGTTGGTTAGTATTATGTGGTTGGTTAGTATTATGTGGTTGGTTAGTATTATCTGGTTGGTTAGTATTATGTGGTTGATTAGTATTATGTGGTTGGTTAGTATTATCTGGTTGGTTAGTATTATGTGGTTGGTTAGTATTATCTGTTGGTTATATTATGTGGTTGGTTAGTATTATGTGGTTGGTTAGTATTATGTGGTTGGTTAGTATTATGTGGTTGGTTAGTATTATGTGGTTGGTTAGTATTATCTAGTTGGTTAGTATTATGTGGTTGGTTAGTATTATCTGTTGGTTAGTATTATGTGGTTGATTAGTATTATGTGGTTGATTAGTATTATGTGGTTGATTAGTATTATCTGGTTGTTTACTATTATGGTTGATTAGTATTATGTGGTTGGTTAGTATTATCTAGTTGGTTAGTATTATGTGGTTGATTAGTATTATCTGGTTGGTTAGTATTATGTGGTTGGTTAGTATTATCTGGTTGGTTAGTATTATGTGGTTGGTTAGTATTATGTGGTTGGTTAGTATTATCTGGTTGGTTAGTATTATCTGGTTGGTTAGTATTATCTGGTTGGTTAATATTATCTGGTTGGTTAGTATTATCTAGTTGGTTAGTATTATCTGTTGGTTAGTATTATCTAGTTGGTTAGTATTATTTATGTGGTTGGTTTGTATTATGTGGTTGGTTAGTTAGTATTATCTAGTTGGTTAGTATTATGTGGATTTTTAGTATTATGTGGTTGGTTAGTATTATCTGGTTGTTTAGTATTATGTGGTTGGTTAGTACTATGTGGTTGGTTAGTATTATCTAGTTGGTTAGTATTATGTGGTTGTTAGTATTATATGGTTGGTTATATTATCTGGTTGGTTAGTATTATGTGGTTGGTTAGTATTATCTGGTTGGTTAGTATTATCTGGTTGGTTAATATTATCTGGTTGGTTAGTATTATCTAGTTGGTTAGTATTATCTGGTTGGTTAGTATTATCTATTGGTTAGTATGGTTGGTTAATATTATCTGGTTGGTTAGTACTATGTGGTTGGTTAGTATTATCTAGTTGGTTAGTATTATGTGGTTGGTTAGTATTATGGTTAGGTTGGTTAGTATTATGTGGTTGGTTAGTACTATGTGGTTGGTTAGTATTATGTGGTTGGTTAGTATTATGTGGTTGGTTAGTATTATCTGGTTGGTTAGTATTATGTGGTTGGTTAGTATTATCTGGTTGGTTAGTATTATCTGGTTGGTTATATTATGTGGTTGGTTGGTATTATGGGTTGGTTGGTATTATGTGGTTGGTTAGTATTATCTGTTTGGTTAGTATTATGTGGTTGGTTAGTATTATGTGGTTGGTTAGTATTATGTGGTTGGTTAGTATTATGTGGTTGGTTAGTATTATCTAGTTGGTTAGTATTATCTAGTTGGTTAGTATTATGTGGTTGGTTAGTATTATCTGGTTGGTTAGTATTATGTGGTTGATTAGTATTATGTGGTTGGTTAGTATTATCTAGTTGGTTAGTATTATGTGGTTGATTAGTATTATCTAGTTGGTTAGTATTATGTGGTTGGTTAGTGTTATCTGGTTGGTTAGTATTATCTGGTTGGTTAATATTATCTGGTTGGTTAGTATTATCTGGTTGGTTAGTATTATCTGGTTGGTTAGTATTATCTGGTTGGTTAATATTATCTGGTTGGTTAGTATTATCTAGTTGGTTAGTATTATCTGGTTGGTTAATATTATCTGGTTGGTTAGTATTATGTGGTTGGTTTGTATTATGTGGTTGGTTTGTATTATGTGGTTGGTTAGTATTATTTAGTTGGTTAGTATTATGTGGTTGGTTAGTATTATGTGGTTGGTTAGTTTATTGGTTGGTTAGTATTATGTGGTTGGTTAGTATTATGGTTGGTTAGTTGTTTTAGTATTATGTGGTTGATTAGTATTATGTGGTTGATTAGTATTATGTGGTTGATTAGTATTATCTGGTTGGTTAGTATTATGTGGTTGATTAGTATTATCTGGTTGGTTAGTATTATGTGGTTGGTTAGTGTTATATTATGTGGTTGGTTAGTATTATGTGGTTGGTTAGTATTATGTGGTTGGTTAGTACTATCTGGTTGGTTAGTATTATCTAGTTGGTTAGTATTATCTGGTTGGTTAATATTATCTGGTTGGTTAGTATTATCTAGTTGGTTAGTATTATCTGGTTGGTTAGTATTATCTAGTTGGTTAGTATTATGTGGTTGGTTTGTATTATGTGGTTGGTTTGTATTATGTGGTTGGTTAGTTAGTATTATCTAGTTGGTTAGTATTATGTGGATTTTTAGTATTATGTGGTTGGTTAGTATTATCTGGTTGTTTAGTATTATGTGGTTGGTTAGTACTATGTGGTTGGTTAGTATTATCTAGTTGGTTAGTATTATGTGGATTGTTAGTATTATATGGTTGGTTAATATTATCTGGTTGGTTAGTATTATGTGGATTGTTAGGATTGGTTGGTTAATATTATCTGGTTGGTTAGTACTATGTGGTTGGTTAGTATTATCTAGTTGGTTATATTATCTGGTTGGTTAATATTATCTGGTTGGTTAGTATTATCTAGTTGGTATTATCTGGTTGGTTAGTATTATCTAGTTGGTTAGTATGATATGGTTGGTTAATATTATCTGGTTGGTTAGTAATATGTGGTTGGTTAGTATTATGTGGTTGGTTAATACTATGTGGTTGGTTAGTATTATCTAGTTGGTTAGTATTATGTGGTTGGTTAGTACTATGTGGTTGGTTAGTATTATGTGGTTGGTTAGTATTATGTGGTTGGTTAGTATTATCTGGTTGGTTAGTATTATGTGGTTGGTTAGTATTATCTGGCTGGTTAGTATTATCTGGCTGGTTAGTATTATCTGGTTGGTTGGTATTATGTGGTTGGTTGGTATTATGTGGTTGGTTAGTATTATGTGGTTGGTTAGTATTATCTAGTTGGTTAGTATTATGTGGATTGTTAGTATTATGTGGTTGGTTAGTATTATCTGGTTGGTTAGTATTGGTTGATTAGTATTATGTGGTTGGTTAGTTGGTTAGTATTATGTGGTTGGTTAGTATTATCTGGTTGGTTAGTATTATGTGGTTGGTTAGTATTATGTGGTTGGTTAGTATTATGTGGTTGGTTAGTATTATGTGGTTGGTTAGTATTATGTGGTTGGTTAGTATTATGTGGTTGGTTAGTATTATGTTGTTGGTTAGTATTATGTGGTTGGTTAGTATTATGTGGTTGGTTAGTATTGTGTGGTTGGTTAGTGTTATCTGGTTGGTTAGTGTTATCTGGTTGGTTAGTATTATGTAGTATTATGTGGTTGGTTAGTATTATCTGGTTGTTTACTATTATGTGGTTGATTAGTATTATGTGGTTGGTTAGTATTATCTAGTTGGTTAGTATTATGTGGTTGATTAGTTATCTAGTTGGTTAGTATTATGTGGTTGGTTAGTGTTATGTGGTTGGTTAGTATTATGTGGTTGGTTAGTATTATCTGGTTGGTTAGTATTATCTAGTTGGTTAGTATTATCTGGTTGGTTAATATTATCTGGTTGGTTAGTATTATCTAGTTGGTTAGTATTATGTGGTTGGTTAGTATTATCTAGTTGGTTAGTATTATCTGGTTGGTTAATATTATCTGGTTGGTTAATATTATCTGGTTGGTTAGTATTATCTAGTTGGTTAGTATTATCTGGTTGGTTAGTATTATCTGTTGGTTAGTTAGTATTATGTGGTTGGTTAGTATTATCTGGTTGGTTAGTATTATGTGGTTGGTTAGTATTATGTGGTTGGTTAGTATTATCTGGTTGGTTAGTATTATCTGGTTGGTTAGTATTATGTGGTTGGTTAGTATTATCTGGTTGGTTAGTATTATCTGGTTGGTTAGTATTATCTGGCTGGTTAGTATTATCTGGTTAGTATTATCTGGTTGGTTAGTATTATGTGGTTGGTTGGTATTATGTTTGGTTGGTATTATGTGGTTGGTTAGTATTATCTGTTTGGTTAGTATTATGTGGTTGGTTAGTATTATGTGGTTGGTTAGTATTATGTGGTTGGTTAGTATTATGTGGTTGGTTAGTATTATCTAGTTGGTTAGTATTATCTAGTTGGTTAGTATTATGTGGATTGTTAGTATTATGTGGTTGGTTAGTATTATCTGGTTGGTTAGTATTATGTGGTTGATTAGTATTATGTGGTTGGTTAGTATTATCTGGTTGGTTAGTATTATGTGGTTGATTAGTATTATCTAGTTGGTTAGTATTATGTGTTGGTTAGTATTATCTGGTTGGTTAGTATTATCTGGTTGGTTAGTATTATCTAGTTGGTTAGTATTATCTGGTTGGTTAATATTATCTGGTTGGTTAGTATTATCTGGTTGGTTAGTATTATCTGGTTGGTTAGTATTATCTGGTTGGTTAGTATTATGTGGTTGGTTTGTATTATGTTTGGTTAGTATTATGTGGTTGGTTAGTATTATCTTGTTGGTTAGTATTATGTGGTTGGTTAGTATTATGTGGTTGGTTAGTATTATGTGGTTGGTTAGTATTATCTGGTTGGTTAGTTTATCTGGTTGGTTAGTATTATGTGGTTGGTTAGTATTATGTGGTTGGTTAGTATTATCTAGTTGGTTAGTATTATGTGGTTGATTAGTATTATGTGGTTGATTAGTATTATGTGGTTGATTAGTATTATCTGGTTGTTTACTATTATGTGGTTGATTAGTATTATGTGGTTGGTTAGTATTATCTAGTTGGTTAGTATTATGTGGTTGGTTAGTATTATGTGGTTGGTTAGTATTATGTGGTTGGTTAGTATTATGTGGTTGGTTAGTACTATCTGGTTGGTTAGTATTATCTAGTTGGTTAGTATTATCTGGTTGGTTAATATTATCTGGTTGGTTAGTATTATCTAGTTGGTTAGTATTATCTGGTTGGTTAGTATTATCTAGTTGGTTAGTATTATGTGGTTGGTTTGTATTATGTGGTTGGTTTGTATTATGTGGGTGGTTAGTTAGTATTATCTAGTTGGTTAGTATTATGTGGATTTTTTAGTATTATGTGGTTGGTTAGTATTATCTGGTTGTTTAGTATTATGTGGTTGGTTAGTACTATGTGGTTGGTTAGTATTATCTAGTTGGTTAGTATTATGTGGATTGTTAGTATTATATGGTTGGTTAATATTATCTGGTTGGTTAGTATTATGTGGTTGTTAGTATGATATGGTTGGTTAATATTATCTGGTTGGTTAGTACTATGTGGTTGGTTAGTATTATCTAGTTGGTTAGTATTATCTGGTTGGTTAATATTATCTGGTTGGTTAGTATTATCTAGTTGGTTAGTATTATCTGGTTGGTTAGTATTATCTAGTTGGTTAGTATGATATGGTTGGTTAATATTATCTGGTTGGTTAGTAATATGTGGTTGGTTAGTATTATCTAGTTGGTTAGTATTATGTGGTTGGTTAATACTATGTGGTTGGTTAGTATTATCTAGTTGGTTAGTATTATGTGGTTGGTTAGTACTATGTGGTTGGTTAGTATTATGTGGTTGGTTAGTATTATGTGGTTGGTTAGTATTATCTGGTTGGTTCGTATTATGTGGTTGGTTAGTATTATCTGGCTGGTTAGTATTATCTGGCTGGTTAGTATTATCTGGCTGGTTAGTATTATGTGGTTGGTTGGTATTATGGGTTAGTATTATGTGGTTGGTTAGTATTATGTGGTTGGTTAGTATTATCTAGTTGGTTAGTATTATGTGGTTGGTTAGTATTATGTGGTTGGTTAGTATTATCTGGTTGGTTAGTATTATGTGGTTGATTAGTATTATGTGGTTGGTTAGTATTATCTGGTTGGTTAGTATTATCTGGTTGTTTACTATTATGTGGTTGATTAGTATTATGTGGTTGATTAGTATTATCTGGTTGTTTACTATTATGTGGTTGATTAGTATTATGTGGTTGGTTAGTATTATCTAGTTGGTTAGTATTATGTGGTTGATTAGTATTATCTAGTTGGTTAGTATTATGTGGTTGGTTAGTATTATCTGGTTGGTTAGTATTATGTGGTTGGTTAGTATTATGTGGTTGGTTAGTACTATCTGGTTGGTTAGTATTATCTAGTTGGTTAGTATTATCTGGTTGGTTAATATTATCTGGTTGGTTAGTATTATCTAGTTGGTTAGTATTATCTGGTTGGTTAGTATTATCTAGTTGGTTAGTATTATGTGGTTGGTTTGTATTATGTGGTTGGTTTGTATTATGTGGTTGGTTAGTTAGTATTATCTAGTTGGTTAGTATTATGTGGATTTTTTAGTATTATGTGGTTGGTTAGTATTATCTGGTTGTTTAGTATTATGTGGTTGGTTAGTATTATGTGGTTGGTTAGTATTATCTAGTTGGTTAGTATTATGTGGATTGTTAGTATTATATGGTTGGTTAATATTATCTGGTTGGTTAGTACTATGTGGTTGGTTAGTATTATCTAGTTGGTTAGTATTATCTGGTTGGTTAATTGGTTAGTATTATCTGGTTGGTTAGTATTATCTGGTTGGTTAGTTGGTTGGTTAGTATTATATGGTTGGTTAGTATTATCTGGTTGGTTAGTACTATGTGGTTGGTTAGTATTATCTAGTTGGTTAGTATTATGTGGTTGGTTAATACTATGTGGTTGGTTAGTATTATCTAGTTGGTTAGTATTATGTGGTTGGTTAGTACTATGTGGTTGGTTAGTATTATGTGGTTTGTTAGTATTATGTGGTTGGTTAGTATTATCTGGTTGGTTATTATGTGGTTGGTTAGTATTATCTGGCTGGTTAGTATTATCTGGTTGGTTGGTATTATGTGGTTGGTTGGTATATGTGGTTGGTTATTATGTGTTGGTTAGTATTATGTTAGGTTTGGTTAGTATTATGTGGTTGGTTAGTATTATGTGGTTGGTTAGTATTATGTGGTTGGTTAGTATTATCTGGTTGGTTAGTATTATCTGGTTGGTTAGTATTATCTGGTTGTTAGTATTATCTGGTTGGTTAGTATGTGGTTGATTAGTATTATGTGGTTGGTTAGTATTATCTAGTTGGTTAGTATTATGTGGTTGATTAGTATTATCTAGTTGGTTAGTATTATGTGGTTGGTTAGTGTTATCTGGTTGGTTAGTATTATCTTGTTGGTTAATATTATCTGGTTGGTTAGTATTATCTGGTTGGTTAGTATTATCTAGTTGGTTAGTATTATCTGGTTGGTTAATATTATCTGGTTGGTTAGTATTATCTAGTTGGTTAGTATTATCTGGTTGGTTAATATTATCTGGTTGGTTAGTATTATGTGGTTGGTTTGTATTATGTGGTTGGTTTGTATTATGTGGTTGGTTAGTTAGTATTATTTAGTTGGTTAGTATTATGTGGTTGGTTAGTATTGTGTGGTTGGTTAGTATTATGTGGTTGGTTAGTATTATCTAGTTGGTTAGTATTATGTGGTTGGTTAGTATTATCTGGTTGGTTAGTATTATGTGGTTGGTTAGTATTATGTGGTTGGTTAGTACTATCTGGTTGGTTAGTATTATCTGTTGGTTAGTATTATCTGGTTGGTTAGTATTATCTGGTTGGTTAGTATTATCTGGTTGGTTAGTATTATTGGTTAGTATTATCTGGTTGTTAGTATTATGTGGTTGGTTAATATTATCTGGTTGGTTAGTACTATGTGGTTGGTTAGTATTATCTAGTTGGTTAGTATTATGTGGTTGGTTAGTTATTATCTAGTTGGTTGGTTTTTAGTATTATGTGGTTGGTTAGTATTATCTGGTTGGTTAGTATTATCTAGTTGGTTAGTATTATGTGGTTGGTTTGTATTATGTGGTTGGTTTGTATTATGTGGTTGGTTAGTTAGTATTATCTAGTTGGTTAGTATTATGTGGTTGGTTAGTATTATGTGGTTGGTTAGTATTATCTGGTTGTTTAGTATTATGTGGTTGGTTAGTACTATGGTTGGTTAGTATTATGTGGTTGGTTGTATTATGTTGTTTAGTGTTATCTGTTTTTAGTATATTATGTGGTTGGTTAGTATTATGTGGTTGGTTAGTATTATGTGGTTGGTTAGTATTATGTGGTTGGTTAGTATTATCTAGTTGGTTAGTATTATGTGGATTGTTGGTATTATGTGGTTGGTTAGTATTATCTGGTTGGTTAGTATTATGTGGTTGATTAGTATTATGTGGTTGGTTAGTATTATCTAGTTGTTTAGTATTATGTGGTTGGTTAGTATTATCTGGTTGGTTAGTATTATGTGGTTGGTTAGTATTATGTGGTTGGTTAGTATTATCTGGTTGGTTAGTATTATGTGGTTGGTTAGTATTGTGTGGTTGGTTAGTATTATGTGGTTGGTTAGTATTATGTGGTTGGTTAGTATTATGTGGTTGGTTAGTATTATATTAGTATTATGTGGTTGGTTAGTATTATGTGGTTGGTTAGTATTGTGTGGTTGGTTAGTATTATGTTTGGTTAGTATTATGTGGTTGGTTAGTATTATGTGGTTGATTAGTATTATGTGGTTGATTAGTATTATGTGGTTGGTTAGTATTATCTGGTTGTTAGTATTATGTGGTTGATTAGTATTATGTGGTTGGTTAGTATTATCTAGTTGGTTAGTATTATGTGGTTGATTAGTTTGGTTAGTATTATGTGTTGGTTAGTGTTATCTGGTTGGTTCGTATTATGTTTGGTTAGTATTATGTGGTTGGTTAGTACTATCTGGTTGGTTAGTATTATCTAGTTGGTTAGTATTATCTGGTTGGTTAATATTATCTGGTTGGTTAGTATTATCTAGTTGGTTAGTATTATCTGGTTGGTTAGTATTATCTAGTTGGTTAGTATTATGTGGTTGGTTTGTATTATGTGGTTGGTTTGTATTATGTGGTTGGTTAGTTAGTATTATCTAGTTGGTTAGTATTATGTGGATTTTTTAGTATTATGTGGTTGGTTAGTATTATCTGGTTGTTTAGTATTATGTGGTTGGTTAGTACTATGTGGTTGGTTAGTATTATCTGGTTGGTTAGTATTATGTGGATTGTTAGTATTATATGGTTGGTTAATATTATCTGGTTGGTTATGTGGATTGTTAGTATGTATGGTTGGTTAGTACTATGTGGTTGGTTAGTATTATCTAGTTGGTTAGTATTATCTGGTTGGTTAATATTATCTGGTTGGTTAGTATTATCTAGTTGGTTAGTATTATGTAGTTGGTTAGTATGATATGGTTGGTTAATATTATCTGGTTGGTTAGTACTATGTGGTTGGTTAGTATTATGTGGTTGGTTAGTATTATGTGGTTGGTTAATATTATCTGGTTGGTTAGTATTATGTGGTTGGTTAGTATTATCTGGCTGGTTAGTATTATCTGGCTGGTTAGTATTATCTGGCTGGTTAGTATTATCTGGTTGGTTGGTATTATGTGGTTGGTTGGTATTATGTGGTTGGTTGGTATTATGTGGTTGGTTAGTGTTATCTGTTTGGTTAGTATTATGTGGTTGGTTAGTATTGTGTGGTTGGTTAGTATTATGTGGTTGGTTAGTATTATGTGGTTGGTTAGTATTATCTAGTTGGTTAGTATTATGTGGATTGTTAGTATTATGTGGTTGGTTAGTATTATCTGGTTGGTTAGTATTATGTGGTTGATTAGTATTATGTGGTTGATTATTATTATCTAGTTGGTTAGTATTATGTGGTTGGTTAGTGTTATCTGGTTGGTTAGTATTATCTGGTTGGTTAGTATTATCTGGTTGGTTAATACTATCTGGTTGGTTAGTATTATCTGGTTGGTTAGTATTATCTGGTTGGTTAGTATTATCTGGTTGGTTAGTATTATCTGGTTGGTTAATATTATCTGGTTGGATAGTATTATCTAGTTGGTTAGTATTATGTGGTTGGTTAGTATTATCTAGTTGGTTAGTATTATGTGGATTGTTAGTATTATGTGGTTGGTTAGTATTATCTGGTTGGTTAGTATTATGTGGTTGATTAGTATTATGTGGTTGGTTAGTATTATCTAGTTGGTTAGTATTATGTGGTTGATTAGTATTATCTAGTTGGTTAGTATTATGTGGTTGGTTAGTGTTATCTGGTTGGTTAGTATTATGTGGTTGGTTAATATTATCTGGTTGGTTAGTATTATCTGGTTGGTTAGTATTATCTGGTTGGATAGTATTATCTAGTTGGTTAGTATTATCTTGTTGGTTAATATTATCTGGTTGGTTAGTATTATCTAGTTGGTTAGTATTATCTGGTTGGTTAGTATTATGTAGTTGGTTAGTATTATGTGGTTGGTTTGTATTATGTGGTTGGTTAGTTAGTATTATCTAGTTGGTTAGTATTATGTGGATTGTTTTGTATTATGTGGTTGGTTAGTATTATCTGGTTGTTTAGTATTATGTGGTTGGTTAGTACTATGTGGTTGGTTAGTATTATCTAGTTGGTTAGTATTATGTGGATTGTTAGTATGATATGGTTGGTTAATATTATCTGGTTGGTTAGTACTATGTGGTTGGTTAGTATTATCTAGTTGGTTAGTATTATCTGGTTGGTTAGTATTATCTAGTTGGTTAGTATTATCTGGTTGGTTAGTATTATCTAGTTGGTTTGTATTATGTGGTTGGTTTGTATTATGTGGTTGGTTAGTATTATGTGGATTGTTAGTATTATATGGTTGGTTAATATTATCTGGTTTGTTAGTATTATGTGGATTGTTAGTATGATATGGTTGGTTAATATTATCTGGTTGGTTAGTACTATGTGGTTGGTTAATACTATGTGGTTGGTTAGTATTATCTAGTTGGTTAGTATTATGTGGTTGGTTAGTACTATGTGGTTGGTTAGTATTTTGTGGTTGGTTAGTATTATGTGGTTGGTTAGTATTATCTGGTTGGTTAGTATTATCTGGTTGGTTAGTATTATGTGGTTGGTTAGTATTATCTGGCTGGTTAGTATTATCTGGCTGGTTAGTATTATCTGGTTGGTTAGTATTATGTGGTTGGTTAGTATTATGTGGTTGGTTAGTATTATGTGGTTGGTTAGTATTATGTGGTTGGTTAGTATTATGTGGTTGGTTAGTATTATCTGGTTGGTTAGTATTATGTGGTTTGTTAGTATTATGTGGTTGGTTAGTATTATCTGGTTGGTTAGTATTATGTGGTTGATTAGTATTATCTGGTTGATTATTATTATCTGGTTGTTTACTATTATGTGGTTGATTAGTATTATGTGGTTGGTTAGTATTATCTAGTTGGTTAGTATTATGTGGATTGTTAGTATTATGTGGTTGGTTAGTATTATCTGGTTGGTTAGTATTATGTGGTTGATTAGTATTATCTGGTTGATTATTATTATCTGGTTGTTTACTATTATGTGGTTGATTAGTATTATGTGGTTGGTTAGTATTATCTAGTTGGTTAGTATTATGTGGTTGATTAGTATTATCTAGTTGGTTAGTATTATGGTTGGTTAGTGTTATCTGGTTGGTTAGTATTATGTGGTTGGTTAGTATTATGTGGTTGATTAGTATTATCTGGTTGATTATTATTATCTGGTTGTTTACTATTATGTGGTTGATTAGTATTATGTGGTTGGTTAGTATTATCTAGTTGGTTAGTATTATGTGGTTGATTAGTATTATCTAGTTGGTTAGTATTATGTGGTTGGTTAGTGTTATCTGGTTGGTTAGTATTATGTGGTTGGTTAGTATTATGTGGTTGGTTAGTACTATCTGGTTGGTTAGTATTATCTGGTTGGTTAGTATTATCTGGTTGGTTAGTATTATCTAGTTGGTTAGTATTATGTGGTTGGTTTGTATTATGTGGTTGGTTTGTATTATGTGGTTGGTTTGTATTATGTGGTTGGTTAGTTAGTATTATCTAGTTGGTTAGTATTATGTGGATTTTTTAGTATTATGTGGTTGGTTAATATTATGTGGATTTTTTAGTATTATGTGGTTGGTTAATATTATCTGGTTGGTTAGTATTATGTGGATTGTTAGTATGATATGGTTGGTTAATACTATGTGGTTGGTTAGTATTATCTAGTTGGTTAGTATTATGTGGTTGGTTAATACTATGTGGTTGGTTAGTATTATCTAGTTGGTTAGTATTATGTGGTTGGTTAGTATTATGTGGTTGGTTAGTATTATGTGTTTGGTTAGTATTATGTGGTTGGTTAGTATTATGTGGTTGGTTAGTATTATGTGGTTGGTTAGTATTATCTGGCTGGTTAGTATTATCTGGCTGGTTAGTATTATCTGGTTGGTTAGTATTATGTGGTTGGTTAGTGTTATCTGTTTGGTTAGTATTATGTGGTTGGTTAGTATTATGTGGTTGGTTAGTATTGTGTGGTTGGTTAGTATTATGTGGTTGGTTAGTATTATCTGGTTGGTTAGTATTATGTGGTTGGTTAGTGTTATCTGGTTGGTTAGTATTATGTGGTTGGTTAGTATTATGTGGTTGGTTAGTATTATGTGGTTGGTTAGTATTATCTGGTTGGTTAGTATTATCTGGTTGGTTAGTATTATGTGGTTGGTTAGTATTATGTGGTTGGTTTGTATTATGTGGTTGGTTAGTTAGTATTATCTAGTTGGTTAGCATTATGTGGATTGTTTAGTATTATGTGGTTGGTTATTATTATCTGGTTGTTTAGTATTATCTGGTTGGTTAGTACTATGTGGTTGGTTAGTATTATCTAGTTGGTTAGTATTATGTGGATTGTTAGTATTATATGGTTGGTTAATATTATCTGGTTGGTTAGTACTATGTGGTTGGTTAGTATTATCTAGTTGGTTAGTATTATCTAGTTGGTTATTATTATGTGGTTGGTTAGTACTATGTGGTTGGTTAGTATTATCTAGTTGGTTATTATTATGTGGTTGGTTAGTATTATGTGGATTTTTTAGTATTATGTGGTTGGTTAGTATTATCTGGTTGGTTAGTATTATCTAGTTGGTTAGTATTATGTGGTTGGTTTGTATTATGTGGTTGGTTTGTATTATGTGGTTGGTTAGTATTATCTGGTTGGTTAGTATTATGTGGTTTTAGTATTATGTGGTTGGTTAGTATTATCTGGTTGGTTAGTATTATGTGGATTGTTAGTATTATGTGGTTGGTTAGTATTATCTGTTGGTTATTATGTGGTTGGTTAGTATTATGTGGTTGGTTAGTATTATCTAGTTGTTTAGTATTATGTGGTTGGTTAGTATTATCTGGTTGGTTAGTATTATGTGGTTGGTTAGTATTATGTGGTTGGTTAGTATTATCTGGTTGGTTAGTATTATGTGGTTGGTTAGTATTATGTGGTTGGTTAGTATTATGTGGTTGGTTAGTATTATGTGGTTGGTTAGTATTATGTGGTTGATTAGTATTATGTGGTTGATTAGTATTATGTGGTTGATTAGTATTATCTGGTTGTTTACTATTATGTGGTTGATTAGTATTATGTGGTTGGTTAGTATTATCTAGTTGGTTAGTATTATGTGGTTGATTAGTATTATCTAGTTGGTTAGTATTATGTGGTTGGTTAGTGTTATCTGGTTGGTTCGTATTATGTGGTTGGTTAGTATTATGTGGTTGGTTAGTACTATCTGGTTGGTTAGTATTATCTAGTTGGTTAGTATTATCTGGTTGGTTAATGTTATCTGGTTGGTTAGTATTATCTAGTTGGTTAGTATTATCTGGTTGGTTAGTATTATCTAGTTGGTTAGTATTATGTGGTTGGTTTGTATTATGTGGTTGGTTTGTATTATGTGGTTGGTTAGTTAGTATTATCTAGTTGGTTAGTATTATGTGGATTTTTTAGTATTATGTGGTTGGTTAGTATTATCTGGTTGTTTAGTATTATGTGGTTGGTTAGTACTATGTGGTTGGTTAGTATTATCTAGTTGGTTAGTATTATGTGGATTGTTAGTATTATATGGTTGGTTAATATTATCTGGTTGGTTAGTATTATGTGGATTGTTAGTATGATATGGTTGGTTAGTACTATGTGGTTGGTTAGTATTATCTAGTTGGTTAGTATTATCTGGTTGGTTAATATTATCTAGTTGGTTAGTATTATCTAGTTGGTTAGTATGATATGGTTGGTTAATATTATCTGGTTGGTTAGTACTATGTGGTTGGTTAGTATTATGTGGTTGGTTAGTATTATGTGGTTGGTTAATATTATCTGGTTGGTTCGTATTATGTGGTTGGTTAGTATTATCTGGCTGGTTAGTATTATCTGGCTGGTTAGTATTATCTGGCTGGTTAGTATTATCTGGTTGGTTGGTATTATGTGGTTGGTTGGTATTATGTGGTTGGTTGGTATTATGTGGTTGGTTAGTGTTATCTGTTTGTGTGGTTGGTTAGTATTATGTGGTTGGTTAGTATTATGTGGTTGGTTAGTATTATGTGGTTGGTTAGTATTATCTAGTTGGTTAGTATTATGTGGATTGTTAGTATTATGTGGTTGGTTAGTATTATCTGGTTGGTTAGTATTATGTGGTTGATTAGTATTATGTGGTTGATTATTATTATCTAGTTGGTTAGTATTATGTGGTTGATTAGTATTATCTAGTTGGTTAGTATTATGTGGTTGGTTAGTGTTATCTGGTTGGTTAGTATTATGTGGTTGGTTAATATTATCTGGTTGGTTAGTATTATCTGGTTGGTTAGTATTATCTGGTTGGATAGTATTATCTAGTTGGTTAGTATTATCTTGTTGGTTAATATTATCTGGTTGGTTAGTATTATCTAGTTGGTTAGTATTATCTGGTTGGTTAGTATTATCTAGTTGGTTAGTATTATGTGGTTGGTTTGTATTATGTGGTTGGTTAGTTAGTATTATCTAGTTGGTTAGTATTATGTGGATTGTTTTGTATTATGTGGTTGGTTAGTATTATCTGGTTGTTTAGTATTATGTGGTTGGTTAGTACTATGTGGTTGGTTAGTATTATCTAGTTGGTTAGTATTATGTGGATTGTTAGTATGATATGGTTGGTTAATATTATCTGGTTGGTTAGTACTATGTGGTTGGTTAGTATTATCTAGTTGGTTAGTATTATCTGGTTGGTTAATGTTATCTGGTTGGATAGTATTATCTAGTTGGTTAGTATTATCTGGTTGGTTAGTATTATCTAGTTGGTTTGTATTATGTGGTTGGTTAGTGTTATCTGGTTGGTTAGTATTATCTGGTTGGTTAGTATTATGTGGATTGTTAGTATTATATGGTTGGTTAATATTATCTGGTTTGTTAGTATTATGTGGATTGTTAGTATGATATGGTTGGTTAATATTATCTGGTTGGTTAGTACTATGTGGTTGGTTAGTATTATCTAGTTGGTTAGTATTATGTGGTTGGTTAATACTATGTGGTTGGTTAGTATTATCTAGTTGGTTAGTATTATGTGGTTGGTTTGTATTATGTGGTTGGTTAGTTAGTATTATCTAGTTGGTTTGTATTATGTGGTTGGTTTGTATTATGTGGTTGGTTTGTATTATGTGGTTGGTTTGTATTATGTGGTTGGTTTGTATTATGTGGTTGGTTTGTATTATGTGGTTGGTTTGTATTATGTGGTTGGTTAGTATTATCTAGTTGGTTAGTATTATCTAGTTGGTTAGTATTATGTGGTTGGTTAATATTATCTGGTTGGTTAGTATTATGTGGATTGTTAGTATGATATGGTTGGTTAGTATTATACTATGTGGTTGGTTAGTATTATCTAGTTGGTTAGTATTATGTGGTTGGTTAATACTATTATGTGTTGGTTAGTATTATCTAGTTGGTTAGGTTATGTGGTTGGTTTGTATTATGTGGTTGGTTAGTTGGTTAGCATTATGTGGTTGGTTAGTATTATCTGTCTGTTGGTTAGCATTATGGGTTGTTTAGTATTATCTGGTTGGTTAGTATTATCTGGTTGTTAGTATTATCTGGTTGTTTAGTATTATGGGTTGGTTAGTATTATGTGGTTGGTTAGTATTATCTAGTTGGTTATGTGGATTGTTAGTATCTGGTTGGTTAGTATTATCTGGTTGGTATATCTATATATGTGGTTGGTTAGTATTATCTAGTTGGTTAGTATTATCTAGTTGGTTAGTATTATCTAGTTGGTTATTATTATGTATTATCTATGGTTGGTTAGTATTATCTAGTTGGTATTATGTATTGGTTAGTACTATGTGGTTGGTTAGTATTATCTAGTTGGTTAGTATTATGTGGATTGTTAGTATTATGTGGTTGGTTAGTATTATCTAGTTGGTTAGTACTATGTGGTTGGTTAATACTATCTAGTTGGTTAGTATTATTTGGTTGGGGACAGTATTGTTACTGCTGGTTTGATGACAGATCAGAGGTCTGGGAGAGAGAAATTGATTGGTTGTAACACTCACCTGTTGTTGTTATGGACTCCAGTCCAAGGACATTAGCCCTCCCTCTACAGGTCCACAACCTCCCTGTGTGTCTCTCTCTCTTTATCTCTTTCTGTGTGTGTGTGTGTGTGTGTGTGTGTGTGTGTGTGTGTGTGTGTGTGTGTGTGTGTGTGTGACAGCTAGTGTAGTCACACACTCCATCGTGTTGGCGGGGAGGAGAGAACTGCTTACCTCAATTCCAGAATAATTATGGAGTGGAAAAAAGAACAATTAGCCAGCTGGGTATTATAAAACAAAGCAATTAATGTTATGCTAATAAGTCGAATTTCCAGCAATTGTCGATCATTTGCTAATTATTTGTTAATTAGTCTGACTTTTTAGTGCATCAATTTATGAGAGATTAATGAACAGACAGATTCTGGTATTTAACAAACTCTCCCGGCAGCAGTTGAGAGTTCTGTTCCTTCCTGCTGTGATCGTAATTGCTGTTATGAAAAGTCAAACTCCATTGAGACACTTTTACAACCATGTCCTCTAGTGTATCATATTCCTGGGACAACACACGAGGTCTCTGGGACAACACACGAGGTCTCTGGGACAACACACGAGGTCTCTGGGACAACACACGAGGTCTCTGGGACAACACACGAGGTCTCTGGGACAACACACGAGGTCTCTGGAACACATGAGGTCTCTGGAACACATGAGGTCTCTGGGACACATGAGGTCTCTGGGACAACACATGAGGTCTCTGGGACAACACATGAGGTCTCTGGGACAACACATGAGGTCTCTGGGACAACACATGAGGTCTCTGGGACAACACATGAGGTCTCTGGGACAACACATGAGGTCTCTGGGACAACACACGAGGTCTCTGGGACAACACACGAGGTCTCTGGGACAACACACGAGGTCTCTGGGACAACACACGAGGTCTCTGGGACAACACACGAGGTCTCTGGGACAACACACGAGGTCTCTGGGACAACACACGAGGTCTCTGGGACAACACATGAGGTCTCTGGGACAACACATGAGGTCTCTGGGACAACATGAGGTCTCTGGGACAACACATGAGGTCTGTTTGACAACATGAGGTCTCTGGGACAACACATGAGGTCTCTGGGACAACACACGAGGTCTCTGGGACAACACACGAGGTCTCTGGGACAACACACGAGGTCTCTGGGACAACACACGAGGTCTCTGGGACAACACACGAGGTCTCTGGGACAACACATGAGGTCTCTGGAACACATGAGGTCTCTGGAACACATGAGGTCTCTGGGACACATGAGGTCTCTGGGACACATGAGGTCTCTGGGACAACATGAGGTCTCTGGGACAACACATGAGGTCTCTGGGACAACACATGAGGTCTCTGGGACAACACATGAGGTCTCTGGGACACATGAGGTCTCTGGGACAACACATGAGGTCTGTGGGACAACATGAGGTCTCTGGGACAACACACGAGGTCTCTGGGACAACACACGAGGTCTCTGGGACAACACACGAGGTCTCTGGGACAACACACGAGGTCTCTGGGACAACATGAGGTCTCTGGGACAACACATGAGGTCTGTTTGACAACATGAGGTCTCTGGGACAACACACGAGGTCTCTGGGACAACACACGAGGTCTCTGGGACAACACACGAGGTCTCTGGGACAACACACGAGGTCTCTGGGACAACACACGAGGTCTCTGGGACAACACACGAGGTCTCTGGGACAACACACGAGGTCTCTGGGACAACACATGAGGTCTCTGGAACACATGAGGTCTCTGGGACACATGAGGTCTCTGGGACACATGAGGTCTCTGGGACACATGAGGTCTCTGGGACACCACATGAGGTCTCTGGGACAACACATGAGGTCTCTGGGACAACACACGAGGTCTGTGGGACAACACACGAGGTCTCTGGGACAACACACGAGGTCTCTGGGACAACACACGAGGTCTCTGGGACAACACACGAGGTCTCTGGGACAACACACGAGGTCTCTGGGACAACACACGAGGTCTCTGGGACAACACATGAGGTCTCTGGGACAACACATGAGGTCTCTGGGACAACACATGAGGTCTCTGGGACAACACATGAGGTCTCTGGGACAACACATGAGGTCTCTGGGACAACACATGAGGTCTCTGGGACAACACATGAGGTCTCTGGGACAACATGAGGTCTCTGGGACAATGTAAACCTTCCGCGACAGCAGCGTAATACTCACTATCTAGCCTACGTTTCATTACTGTGGGATCCTCGAACTCTAAGGTACTGTATGTCCTTTTTTCCTTGATTCAACTAGGTTGTTTGTCTCATTACATGTGTTAATGAGGATGATTGCTTGCTTGCTTTCTCTCCTTGGGGACAGCCATGCAGGTCTGAGATGGAATTGAATTTCAGATGTTGAGTGGGATGAAGGTCCCCTACTCCCCTTTCCCCTCAGTGATAGTCCTATTACCATCCTCTGCTCTCTCCTATGACAGATCATTACCATAGTCCTGGGGTGCCTGGTCTCATCCACTGGGATCATTTACCTTGCCCTGGGTCATACACACTGAAAAGAAGACTCTATAACAAAATCATGTTTACGGTAGAAAATTAAAAGAAACTCAACTGCATATAAAAATATAAATTCATTGCTGCAAGGGACACTTTTTAGGCCTTTAGCGTGTTGAGTAGACGTTGAGTAGTGAGAGAGAGAGAGAGAGAGAGAGAGAAACACACAGAGAGACAGAGAGAGAGTCCAGTTCTTTTAAATACCTGTAAAAGGCTATCAGTAAGGGTTAGTAGGCTTGACTGGGTCCTGGGTCATACACAGGGCAACCAGACCTTTTGTTGTGAGACGGTTTGTGTTTCTGAACCAGATGAAGACGCCGTTAAACCCCAGATGTTCCACTCCTCAATTACACTGCGTCAGGCCACACTAATTGGCGTCCGTCCAGCGAAGGTCACAGCTCCAGCAGGGCACTTTGGGAAATCACAGGGCAGCCGCGGCCTTCATGGGCAGGGGTAGGACGGCTGGGACGGAGTTCATTTCAATGTATATTTTTATGGCTGTCCAAAACAGAAGCTCGTGGTAATTATCTACATAGCTTCTTCCTCCCCTCCCTCTGAGGCAGAGTGTCTTTTCTTCCCCAGCCCAAGGTAGCAGTAGACTCCAGGAAAATAGACAACTCATGCCGTTAGCCCAGGACACCACAACCCACCATTTGACTCCTGGGAGACAGACAACTCATGCCGTTAGCCCAGGACACTACAACCCACCATTTGACTCCTGGGAGACAGACAACCCATGCCGGGAGACAGCCCAGGACACCACAACCCACCATTTGACTCCTGGGAGACAGACAACCCATGCCGTTAGCCCAGGACACTACAACCCACCATTTGACTCCTGGGAGACAGACAACCCATGCCGTTAGCCCAGGACACCACAACCCACCATTTGACTCCTGGGAGACAGACAACCCATGCTCTTAGCCCAGGACACCACAACCCACAATTTGACTCCTGGGAGACAGACAACCCATGCCGTTAGCCCAGGACACCACAACCCACAATTTGAGGGAGACCAACAGGACACACCACAACCCACCATTTGACTCCTGGGAGACAGACAACCCATGCCCTTAGCCCAGGACACCACAACCCACCATTTGACTCCTGGGAGACAGACAACCCATGCCGTTAGCCCAGGACACCACAACCCACCATTTGACTCCTGGGAGACAGACAACCCATGCCGTTAGCCCAGGACACCACAACCCACCATTTGACTCCTGGGAGACAGACAACCCATGCCGTTAGCCCAGGACACTACAACCCACCATTTTCACTTTGACACTGTAATACAAAGTGTTGTCGGTCTTTAATAACTGTAAAATAGTTTGTCTTCTCTCCTCATGACATCACAGGTCATGTGTTACCTGTGTGACATCACATGGAGCTACTGTATAGTGACATCACATGGAGCTACTGTATAGTGACATCACATGGAGCTACTGTATAGTGACATCACATGGAGCTACTGTATAGTGACATCACATGGAGCTACTGTATAGTGACATCACATGGAGCTACTGTATAGTGACATCACATGGAGCTACTGTATAGTGACATCACATGGAGCTACTGTATAGTGACATCACATGGAGCGACTGTATAGTGACATCACATGGAGCGACTGTATAGTGACATCACATGGAGCTACTGTATAGTGACATCACATGGAGCTACTGTATAGTGACATCACATGGAGCTACTGTATAGTGACATCACATGGAGCTACTGTATAGTGACATCACATGGAGCTACTGTATAGTGACATCACATGGAGCTACTGTATAGTGACATCACATGGAGCTACTGTATAGTGACATGGTTACATCATGTTCAGACGGCCCATATTGGTCCCTACTGGGGCAGTGTGAGAGAAAAACTACTGTATAGTGACATCGTTACATCATGTTCAGATGGTCCATATTGGTCCCTACTGGGGCAGTGTGAGAGAAAAACTACTGTATAGTGACATGGTTACATCATGTTCAGACGGCCCATATTGGTCCCTACTGGGGCAGTGTGAGAGAAAAACTACTGTATAGTGACATCGTTACATCATGTTCAGATGGTCCATATTGGTCCCTACTGGGGCAGTGTGAGAGAAATACTACTGTATAGTGACATGGTTACATCATGTTCAGACGGTCCATATTGGTCCCTAATGGGGCAGTGTGAGAGAAATACTACTGTATGTTTTTGAACGACACAGGGAACACTGAATCGTGTTTAAATTCATCCCAGATATGACACAGAAACAGTCTCTTTAAATGATTCCTTAGCCTGCACTGTGTTTAACAAGGTTTCTATAGCAGCCTATATAGTATACAGCTTCATATTATCCTCACCTCAATCCCCTATGTGTCCTCCCACCCGTCTCTGCATCACACACACATCTCTGCATCATCAGAACCCTCATCCACTGTAACCTTGACACCCTGATGTGATGTCATCATGGAGGGATCATGGACCCAATCACCTTGGTGACCTTGACCAGTCATGTCATTACATCTCCACGCCCTCTGTCACGTATCACGTAGAGGAGACACCTTCAATCCTCCCACACATACATGCACACGCTCACACAGACAGATGCTCATACAGACACACGCTCACACAGACACACGCTCACACAGACACACGCTCATACAGACACACGCTCACACAGACACACAGACACACGCTCACACAGACACACACTCACACAGACACAAAGACACACTCATACAGACACACGATCACACAGACACACGATCACACAGACACACGCTCACACAGACACACACTCATACAGACACACAGAGACACGCTCATACAGAGACACACTCACACAGACACAAAGACACACTCATACAGACACACGCTCACACAGACACACGATCACACAGACACACGCTCACACAGACACATGCTCACACAGACACATGCTCACACAGACACACGCTCATACAGACACACAGACACACTCTCATACAAACACAGACACACGCTCACACAGACACACGCTCACACAGACACACGCTCACATAGACACACGCTCACACAGACACACGCTCACACACACACAGACACACGCTCACACAGACACACACACGTCACACAGACATGCTCATACACAGACACACGCTCACACAGACACAGACACACGCTCACAGACACACGCTCACACAGACACACGATCATACAGACACACGACACACGATCACACAGACACACGCTCACACAGACACACGCTCACACAGACACACGACACACGCTCACACAGACACACGCTCACATACACAGACACACGCTCACACAGACACACGCTCACACAGACACACGCTCACACAGACACACACTCACAGACACACACACAGACACACGCTCATACAGACACACAGACACACTCTCATACAAACACAGACACACGCTCACACAGACACACGCTCACACAGACACACGCTCACATAGACACACGCTCACACAGACACACGCTCACACAGACACACAGACACACGCTCACACAGACACACGCTCATACAGTCACACAGACATGCTCATACAGACACACGCTCACACAGACACACGCTCACACAGACACGCGCTCACACAGACACACGCTCACACAGACACACGCTCACACACGCTCATACAGACACACGCTCACACAGACACACGCTCACAGACACACGACAGTCACACAGACACGCTCACACAGACACGCGCTCACACAGACACACGCTCACACAGACACACACTCATACAGACACACACTCATACAGACACACACTCACAATCATAAATTAAAATAAACAGTGTCTTAAGTATGAAGGTATTAACATGGACTGTTATAACATTTGAAATTCACACAATAGAATGTTGTAAAGGTCTACTTGAAAACGCACCATTAAACCATCTCATTGGGAATGTTCTAGTGCACAGACAGACAGACCAGCCTCGCTAGCTCTTTTTGAAGCCTCTCTCTTGAAGCTGAAGAGACAAGATATCTTGCTGGGAATCATCCGGTTTGTGCAGCTTTGATCGGAATTCTAAGACAATACACTGGTCCTACAAAATACAGACAGACAGGGAGGCGGGGAAACAGACAGGGAGGAGGGGAAACAGACAGGGAGGAGGGGAGACAGACAGGAGGAGGGGAGACAGACAGGGAGGAGGGGAGACAGACAGGGAGGAGGGGAGACAGACAGGGAGGAGGGGAGGGGGGAGTCAGACAGGGAGGTGGGGAAACAGACAGGGAGGAGGGGAGACAGACACGGAGGAGGGGAGACAGACAGGGAGGAGGGGAGACAGACAGGGAGGAGGGGAGACAGACAGGAAGGCGGGGAGACAGACAGGAAGGCGGGGAGACAGACAGGAGGTGGGGAGACAGACAGGGAGGTGGGGAGACAGACAGGGAGGCGGGGAGGTAGGGAGTCAGACAGGGAGGCGGGGAGACAGACAGGGAGGAGGGGAGACAGACAGGGAGGCGGGGAGACAGACAGGGAGGAGGGGAGACAGACAGGGAGGAGGGGAGACAGACAGGGAGGAGGGGAGACAGACAGGGAGGAGGGGAGACAGACAGGGAGGAGGGGGAAACAGGGACAGGGAAGCGGAGAGACAGACAGGGAGGAGGGGAGACAGACAGGAAGGCGGGGAGACAGACAGGAAGGCGGGGAGACAGACAGGGAGGTGGGGAGACAGACAGGGAGGTGGGGAGACAGACAGGGAGGCGGGGAGGTAGGGAGTCAGACAGGGAGGCGGGGAGACAGACAGGGAGGAGGGGAGACAGACAGGGAGGAGGGGAGACAGACAGGGAGGGGAGACAGACAGGGAGGAGGGGAGACAGACAGGGAGGAGGGGAGACAGACAGGGAGGAGGGGACAGAGACAGACAGGGAGGCGGGGAAACAGACAGGGAAGCGGAGAGACAGACAGGGAGGAGGGGAAACAGACAGGGAAGCGGAGAGACAGACAGGGAGGAGGGGAGACAGACAGGGAGGTGGGGAGATAGACAGGGAAGCGGGGAGACAGACAGGGAGGCGGGGAGACAGACAGGGAGGAGGGGAGACAGACAGGGAGGTGGGGAGACAGACAGGGAGGTGGGGAGACAGACAGGGAGGCGGGGAGACAGACAGGGAGGCGGGGAGGATAGGGAGGCGGGGAGACAGACAGGGAGGCGGGGAGACAGACAGGGAGGTGGGGAGCAGATAGGGAGGCGGGGAGACAGACAGGGAGGCGGGGAGACAGACAGGGAGGTGGGGAGACAGACAGGGAGGTGGGGAGACAGAAAGGGAGGTGGGGAGACAGACAGGGAGGTGGGGAGACAGACAGGGAGGTGGGGAGACAGACAGGGAGGTGGGGAGACAGACAGGGAGGCGGGGAGACAGACAGGGAGGTGGGGAGACAGACAGGGAGGTGGGGAGACAGAAGTAGAGCTAAATGATGAAGAAAGGAGTTTTTAGGTTAGGACATTCACTGTGATATGGTGGCTACATGGCCCAACATAATAGTGCTCTTTTTCTGCCTGGCTCACTCCATTAGCGTTGAGTGGGTTTGCCATTTGGGACGCGCACTGGGTCTCAGTCTGGGCACTAATTACTGTGAAGGATGAGGAGAGAGGGCTCATTACCAGGAGAACAGGCCGAAACATACTGTCTCCCTCGCTGCTAATGATGTTGGATCCACCGTGCAGCGAGAGCGGGGAGAGAGTCGTAAGAGACACCGCTTCATCAGACGTCTGACTCTGTCAGCCTGAACAGGGTTAATGCTGCTGTTGACTTCTCCATCTCTCTCTATCTAAATTCTAATTCAAATTCAAGCTGCTTAATTGGCATGAAAAACATTGCATCAATATTGCCAAAGCAACAATGTAAACAATATACATTGTAATAATACAATAATAATAATATATCTCTCTTTTCTCCACTCTCTCACCTCCGCTCTCTCTCATTCTCTCAATCTCTCTCTCACTCTCTCTCGCGCTCTCCGTCTACCCCTCTCCCCCCACCCCACCCTCTCTGCTGTAACTCAGCCACAGTTGTTCAGTCTTCATTAGAAGCTGTTACCTGACACAATGAAGCAGAACTAAATGGTGCCGTGCGCTCCGGCCAGATATCTGTCACAGCTCTTTCTACCTTACAGTGTACTAGACACACTGAACACTGACTGAGGCAAGCCATTC
The DNA here is from genome assembly GCF_034236695.1 of Oncorhynchus nerka. Lineage (NCBI taxonomy): Eukaryota > Metazoa > Chordata > Actinopteri > Salmoniformes > Salmonidae > Oncorhynchus > Oncorhynchus nerka. The sequence continues at coordinate 12,985,100 of NC_088397.1, forward strand.
AGTACTCCAGACACTGAACACTGACTGAGGCAAGCCATTCAGTACTAGACACACTGAACACTGACTGAGGCAAGCCATTCAGTACTAGACACACTGAACACTGACTGAGGCAAGCCATTCAGTACTAGACACACTGAACACTGACTGAGGCAAGCCATTCAGTACTAGATACACTGAACACTGACTGAGGCAAGCCATTCAGTACTCCAGACACTGAACACTGACTGAGGCAAGCCATTCAGTACTACATACACTGAACACTGACTGAGGCAAGCCATTCAGTACTAGACACACTGAACACTGACTGAGGCAAGCCATTCAGTCCTACAGACACTGAACACTGACTGAGGCAAGCCATTCAGTCCTACAGACACTGAACACTGACTGAGGCAAGCCATTCAGTACTACAGACACTGAACACTGACTGAGGCAAGCCATTCAGTACTACAGACACTGAACACTGACTGAGGCAAGCCATTCAGTACTACAGACACTGAACACTGACTGAGGCAAGCCATTCAGTACTACAGACACTGAACACTGACTGAGGCAAGCCATTCAGTCCTACAGACACTGAACACTGACTGAGGCAAGCCATTCAGTACTACAGACACTGAACACTGACTGAGGCAAGCCATTCAGCCCTACAGACACTGAACACTGACTGAGGCAAGCCATTCAGCCCTACAGACACTGAACACTGACTGAGGCAAGCCATTCAGCCCTACAGACACTGAACACTGACTGAGGCAAGCCATTCAGCCCTACAGACACTGAACACTGAATGAGGCAAGCCATTCAGCCCTACAGACACTGAACACTGACTGAGGCAAGCCATTCAGCCCTACAGACACTGAACACTGACTGAGGCAAGCCATTCAGCCCTACAGACACTGAACACTGACTGAGGCAAGCCATTCAGCCCTACAGACACTGAACACTGACTGAGGCAAGCCATTCAGCCCTACAGACACTGAACACTGACTGAGGCAAGCCATTCAGCCCTACAGACACTGACTGAGGCAAGCCATTCAGCCCTACAGACACTGACTGAGGCAAGCCATTCAGCCCTACAATTCATTCAAAAAGGGGCTTATTTGAGATGTTAAGATGACATGTAACGATACTTGTAATCTGAATATAATGAAGGAAAAAATGTGAGTTAAATAGATACGAGGCTAGTCAACAGAGACGCAGGAGAATCACATCACTAAGAGAACGCAGTGAACTCTTCACCTCATGAGAAAAAAGACATCAATTGTTCAACCTTATAGACACTTGTTGGGGATGAAAGAACCCTCTGCTCCTCTTTCTCAGACAAGGAGACAAGTAGATTTTAGCGTCCCTTCGAGACCCTAATCCGAGCAGACACAGTTAACACCGTCTAGGTCTAGAGGGAGAGCAGGGAAATGAAGACCAGGCTCTTCTAACTAACCCAGTTTAGCCTCAGAGCCGCAGTCAGACGACACTACTCTTGTTCTGTTTCTGTCCCGTTGATTGGAACGGTAATTAAGGCTGCAGTTATTAAATAACTGTCTTTTTGGTGGGAGAGTGAGGCTGGAGGTGAACATTCACTAGATGATGTAATTAGCTGTTCGTCTGAAGCGCTCGTCTCGTGGTGAATGTAAGGACGTGGGAGGTGGGGGTTGGGGGTTCTAACATGACACCAAAGTGACCGTCTGGACAGAGGAACCCGTGTCTGTCTCTGTCTGTTCTTCATATGTTTTTCTGAGAAATGGGATGGTCATGTCAATGCCTGTTCCCTTTAATGTATAGTGCACTACTTTTGCCCAGGGCCCATAGTAGTGCACTATATAGGGAATAGGGTGCCATTTGGGACACACAGAGTGTACATGTTGGCTATGTGCTCTGTTGTGTGTGATTTTAACCGTCTGACTCTATGGTCACAGAGATGGGAGGCTGGCTGTGTGTCTGATGACTATCATTAGCTAGCCCTGAACATCTGGGGCTCTGTCTTCAGGGGCATAATGAAAGTTGATGCTGCTATGATTCATGTGTTGGAGTGTCATAGGTCTGGTCCAGTCAGGAACTACCCCTGGCCTTGACCTCCCCCAAGATAGACAAATCATGTAGCCTAGAGGTGAAAGAAGTGGACAGGTATAAGCAATATGGTTGTAGCTATGCTTTTCCCTCCGACAAGCCCCGTTTTGGACCACATACACTGGTGCAATCCTGTCAGACCTGCATAAGTACCTTTGGGACAGGGATACACGTTATCCTGTGTTTACCTGTGGATTTGTCTGTGTGTTTTTTCTCACAGTGACACTTCCAGACCTGTATTTAACCTGCTCTCACTCTCTCCCAGCGCTCCTCACCTCTCGCAGACGCCTCAGGGTGCCATCTATTCAAGCTGTCTGGAAAAAACACGGCTTCAATCACATCACAGCAGTGGTTGGCACACACACTGATCCCCCTCCTAGGGCTCTGTAAAACTGTCAGACACCCCCCACAGACCAGGGACTCTTCCAAAGTCCCTCAGCAATTACAGGCCCTGTCCTGAGACTGAGATGGCGTTAGTTATTCTGATGTCAGTGTAGTTTAACATATTGTATTCATATTGAAGTGAGTAGTGTGGCTAGAATAAGGATTTTCTGATTGCTGTTTCATTGTTCTCTGTGTGCAGTTCCGTCTCTGAACTGCAGAGGGCGTTGTGGGTTAATTCGATTACAATGGGTCAGGGAGCCGTTGCACTAGGATCCTCATTTTGTCTGGAGCAAATGATTAGGCCTGTATTGTTTCATCTTGCTCATGGTAAATACCAAATGTTTTCAGAAGAAGTTAAACATTTTTTTCTTTAATTAATTCTGTGTTATATACTTAAATGAATAAGTCAGTATAATTGTGTCTAAGTAAGATAAAACATTAATTCATATCTTGTGGTACAGACAGTATAGTAGGTCACCTTTGTTGTTCTACTGTGCTGAGATATGTACATAATGTCTGTGTGTTGTTGTGATTCTGTGCTGAGATATGTACATAAGGTCTGTGTGTTGTTGTGATTCTGTCCTGAGATATGTACATAGTGTCTGTGTGTTGTTGTGATTCTGTCCTGAGATATGTACATTCTGTCCTGAATATGTACTAATGTGTGTCCTGAGATGTTGTGATTCTGTCCTGAGATATGTACATAGTGTCTGTGTGTTGTTGTGATTCTGTCCTGAGATATGTACATAGTGTCTGTGTGTTGTTGTGATTCTGTCCTGAGATATGTACATAGTGTCTGTGTGTTGTTGTGATTCTGTCCTGAGATATGTACATAGTGTCTGTGTGTTGTTGTGATTCTGTCCTGAGATATGTACATAGTGTCTGTGTGTTGTTGTGATTCTGTCCTGAGATATGTACATAATGTCTGTGTGTTGTTGTGATTCTGTCCTGAGATATGTACATAGTGTCTGTGTGTTGTTGTGATTCTGTCCTGAGATATGTACATAATGTCTGTGTGTTGTTGTGATTCTGTCCTGAGATATGTACATAATGTCTGTGTGTTGTTGTGATTCTGTCCTGAGATATGTACATAGTGTCTGTGTGTTGTTGTGATTATGTCCTGAGATATGTACATAGTGTCTGTGTGTTGTTGTGATTCTGTCCTGAGATATGTACATAGTGTCTGTGTGTTGTTGTGATTCTGAGTCTGGAGGTCATCCTGGAGGACCATCTCCTGTGGTTCATTTGACCAGAACAAGTATTCCCAAACTGGGGTACGCGCAATGCCGTACCCCAGAATGCATTTTTTTTTTTTGAATGAAATCTTCACGTTTTTAAACAGTCTATTTATATTTTCCAACGGGGCTATACATTTGGGTGAGGTTTTTTTCTCGTCTGAGTAGCCTCGTTTCACTACCAAAAATCAAATGAAACCATCTAGTGTTCAGCGAAATAACAACACAATGTCAAATACAGGTAGTCTAGTCAAATAATTAACATCCAATCACATTAACCGTTACTCCCTCACGGGAATTCCACTAACGGTCCGTATGAAGCCGAACGTAGCTGCTGCTCATTCCGTTGGCTCAAAAATAGATAAATGGTAAAAAAAAGTAAGGCCCGTGTCCATAGAGACACATAGCAGCTCTACTGGTAGTACTGTAGAGTACTTCACTCTTGCGCAGATATTTAGAAACAAAACATGCCAATTTAAAAAATAAGCCACAGGAGTTTTTTGATCGAGAAATAAGTCGACTTTCGAGTAGTAAGACATGTATAAACGCAACAGATACCATGAATAAGGGGCTAGAAGCGTCTTATATGGTGAGCTAACGAGTTGCTAGGACAGGCAAGCCCCATACTATTGTGGAGGACTTAGTTCTTCCTGCTGACGCAGATATGGCTGGAACAATACTGGGGGAAAAGGCCCCAAAAATATACAGATAATTCCTTCATCAAACAACACTGTTTCATGACACATCAGTGACATGGCAGGAGATGTTTTGAAACCATTACTGCTTCACATACAAGCCAGTGAATTCTATGCTTTACAGCTGGATGAACAGACGTGGCGGGCCTGGCACATGTCCGTTATATTTATGGGGGGTCAATTAAGGAAGACATCCTTTTCTGCAAACCACTGGAAACCAGGACAACAGGAGAGGATATTTTTAAAGTACTTGACAGCTTTGTGATGTAAAATAGACTTTGGTGGTCAATATGTGTTGTTATCTGTATTGATGGCGCAAAAGCCATGACAGGGAGACATAGTGGAGTGGTAACATGCATGCAAGCAGTTGCTCCCGATGCCACTTGTGTACACTACAGCATCTACCAAGAGGCTCTTGCTGCCAAGGGAATGCCTGACAGCTTGAAAGACATTTTGGACTACAGTGAAAATGTGTTAAAGCAAGGCCTCTGAACTCTCGTGTATTTTCTGCACTATGCAATGATATGGACAGTGACCATGTCATGTTTTTACAACATACACAAGTGCGCTGGTTTTCAAGGGGCAAAGTATTGACATGTTTTTTGAATTGAGAGACGAGTTTAAAGTTTTTTTTACTGACCATCATTTTCACTTGTCTGACCGCTTGCATGATGACGGGTTTCTCACACAACTGGCCTATCTGGGTGATGTTTTTTCTCACCTGAATGATCTGAATCTAGCATTACAGGGACTCTCCACAACTATATTCAATGTGCGGGACAAAATTGAGGCTATGATTAAGAAGTTGGAGCTCTTCTCTGTCTGCATTAACAGAGACAACACACAGGTCTTTCCATCATTGTATGATTTGTTGTGTGCAAATGAACTCAAGCTTACGGACAATGTCAAATGTGATATAGCGAATCACCTGAATGAGTTGGGTGCGCAATTACGCAAGTACTTTCCTGAAATGGATGATACAAACAACTGTATTCATTATCCCTTTCATGCCCTGCCTCCAGTCCACTTACTTCTATCTGAACAAGAGAGCCTCATTGAAATTGGAACAAGTGGTTCTGTGAAATTTGAATTTAATCAGAAGCCACTGCCAGATTTCCGGCTAGGGCTGTGCTCAGAGTATCCTGCCTTGGCAAATCACGCTGTTAAGACACTGATGCCCTTTGCAACAACGTACCTATGTGAGAGTGGATTCTCGGCCCTCACTAGCATGAAAACTAAATACAGGCACAGACTGTGTGTGGAAAATGATTTAAGTCTCTCTCCAATACAACCCAACATTGCAGAGTTATGTGCATCCTTTCAAGCACACCCTTCTCATTAACCTGTGGTGAGTTATTCACAATTTTCGATGAACAAATAAAGTTTTATATGTAAGATGGTTAAATATTATTATTTGTGCCCTGGTTCTATAAGAGCTCTTTGTCACTTCCCATGATCCGAGTTGTGACAAAAACTCACACTCATTCTTATGTTTAATAAATGTATTGTATAGTGTGTGTGTGTGGGAGGCTTACAATGATGGCAAAAAACAACATTTGAGAGCACGCTGACCCTGGTGCTAGAGGGGGTACGCAGCTGGAGGTTGAATGTTTGAATGGGTACGGGACTATTAAACATTTGGGAACCACTGGGCTAGAAGATCAAGCTGCCCCTAAAGGTGCTGATCACTGATGCTTCAGTCAATCTCCCCAAGAGGAATTGAACCGTGTCAGTCTCACTGCCCTGTCAGTCTCACTGCCCTGTCAGTCTCACTGCCAACTCTGTCAGTTTTTTAGTTCTACCACACCAGACCACAAATCCTATGGCAACTCCACACCATGCCAATAGCTGTCATCAAGGCAACAAAGGGTGGCAACTTTGAAGAATCTCAAATATAAAATATATTTTGATTTGTTTAACACTTTTTTGGTTACTACATGATTCCATGTGTGTTATTTCATAGTTTTGATGTCTTCACTATTATTCTACAAGGTAGAAAATAGTTTAAAAAAAGACAAACCCTGGAATGAGTAGGTATGTCCAAACTTTTGACTGGTACTGTATATCTACTGTTGTACGTATCATTGGTAGTTGATTGTGTGTAAATAGTCCCTGTGTAGATAGGGCCTACAGTACGCATTGCATCTGATTACTGCTACAGGGCTATTTGGGCTGTTCATCAGATTTGTTCCACCGTTCTAGATTTCTTGATTTCACTTTTTTTTTCTTACATTCCGACTGGGAACACACTGGTTGAATCAATGTTGCTTCCACGTCATTTTAATGAAATGATGTTGAACCAACGTGGAATAGACATTGAATTGACGTCTGTGCCCAGCGGGTTGTTAGGAGCTAGTAACATAAGCATGTCACTGCATCTGCTATAACACCTGCTAAACTGTGTACACGACCAATAAACGTTGATTTGAAGTAATTGAATAGCGGTGGGGTAAAAGATTATGCACAAAGGCCACAAGAGAATGTCAGAATAGTTTAAATCTCTCCTCTCTGGGGGCATTGATCGCTACTAGAATGGATGATGTGATGAGCCTAAAGAGAAAGAAGAGGAATGGATATAGGATCAATAGCTAAGCTGTTGTGTTTCTGGAGATTTGGCTGAAGACAGGCTCCTTCCTGTGTACATCCCAAATAGCACCCTTTTATACTGCACTCCTGTTGTCCAGAGCGCTATGAGCCCTAAATAGGGAAAGGGGTGTGATTTGGAACGGACGCCAGGTTCTGCTCTAGTCAAAGTCGCCATTGTGGACCAGGCTTCTGTTTGATTGGTCATCTTCGACTTATTAAAGGTAAATCAATTGGATTCGTTTATGCTTTAATAATCAAAAATCCTATGGCAACTCTAAATGTTCATTGATTTTGGATTGGGGGGGGACGTGAATGGAAACTCAATCTGAGAGGTGAGTTCGGTGCTTTTCCATACTTTTTTCAGTCTTAGTAATGGAGTCTAATCGAAAAGTAAGGCAAACAACGAGATATGTGTTTTCACAAAGAAATGTGAACTGAGCAGAATAAATTATAGCTGACATTTAGATCTTTCTGAAAAGGTTGAGTCCGACCGAGACACTCCAACTAAATAATGTTGAATGGTCGAACGCTGGAGGCAACATTTTCAAATCCAATTTTTCTCCTTCTACCTCCCTCCAACTGCAGCCTTCAGTCAAAACATCTTTGTAATTGCTTCACCCACCACACCCCCTCCACTTAAATCCACATATCAGTATAGGCTCACGGCGAATGCTCCGTTTGATAACAGATAAATGCTAGGGTAGGGGCCATTCTTGGCATCGTTGTGATTAATACACTGTTTGATTGTATCCCAGTTCAGTGCAGAAGTATTATTTCATTCTATTCGTTGTGGAAGTGGTAGTAGTCTGATGTTATTGTTCTAAGTCCTAGCAGTAAGCAGCTCCTTAACAAGCCTCAGCTTCATTTAGTCTGCAGTTATACTCCCCTGTCCCCAGTATAATGGATGATGGTGATCACTAGCATGCAGGAAAGGTTTAATTAAATCATATTCCAATCATAATCCATGTTGTTAATTAAACTGGATAATTTATAAGTATAAAAGAGGGATATTTAGTAGCTGTTCTACAGCAGTGGCACTGCAGTGTATTAGTGAGAGCGCACGCACACACAAACACGGTGTACACACACACGGTCCACACACACACAAACCCAGTGACACACACACATCTCCCTCTCCTCTCCTTCCCTCCCCCCGTCTCCCCCCTTTACAACCCTTTACTATTGATGTCCCCACATGATTGATAATGAGACAGTGACTGCTGTACTATTGTCTAATGGCTGTGCAATTAAATTCCCTTGTAAATGACCCATGCCTCATTTCATCCTAATCTATGGAATTTTGATTGAATTTGTCAGCCCTAATTGAAAAATACTGCTATTTAATGTCTGCATTGCAGTTGTGGATCAGGCAGCCTTTAATGAGATGGTGTCCTTATGACCCTGGAGGGAGAAGGGGGTGGGAGTAGATGAGAGCTGGGGGTGAGGGGTCGGAGCTGGAGCCGAGGATTGGGGGAATTGGTGTAGTGGGGAGCCTGGGCTGGGGGTTAGGGCTGGGTGGACCCTGGGCTGGGGGGTTGGGGGAGCCTGGGCTACAGGGTTGGAGTAGGGGAGCCTGGGCTACAGGGTTGGAGTAGGGGAGCCTGGGCTACAGGGTTGGGGTAGGGGAGCCTGGGCTACAGGGTTGGGGTAGGAGGAGCCTGGGCTACAGGGTTGGAGTAGGGGAGCCTGGGCTACAGGGTTGGAGTAGGGGAGCCTGGGCTACAGGGTTGGGGTAGGGGAGCCTGGGCTACAGGGTTGGGGTAGGGGAGCCTGGGCTACAGGGTTGGGGTAGGGGAGCCTGGGCTACAGGGTTGGGGTAGGAGGAGCCTGGGCTACAGGGTTGGGGTAGGAGGAGCCTGGGCTACAGGGTTGGAGTAGGGGAGCCTGGGCTACAGGGTTGGAGTAGGGGCCTGGGCTAGCCTGGGCTGGGCAGGGTTGGAGTAGGGGAGCCTGGGATACAGGGTTGGGGTAGGGGAGCCTGGGCTACAGGGTTGGGGTAGGGGAGCCTGGGCTACAGGGTTGGGGTAGGAGGAGCCTGGGCTACAGGGTTGGAGTAGGGGAGCCTGGGCTACAGGGTTGGAGTAGGGGAGCCTGGGCTACGGGGTTGGGGCTGGGGGACCCTGGGCTGGGGGGTTGGGGTAGGGGGAACCTGGGCTGGGGGGTTGCGGCTGGGGGACCCTGGGCTGGGGGATGGGGCTTGGGGGTTGGGGCTGGGGGACCCTGGGCTGGGGAGTTGGGGCTGAGGGGAACCTGGGCTGGTGCTTTAGGGCTGGGGGGAACCTGGGCTGGGGGGGGTTGCGGCTGGGGGACCCTGGGATGGGGGGTTGGGGCAGGGGCTGGAGGGAGCCTGGGCTCCCACACATTCCCTTGGATTGGCTCAAGGAGTGGATCTGGATTTAGGCGGGTTTAGCGGTTAGGGGGGGAGCACCCACCCCCCCAATATTAACTGACAGCTCACCTAATAGTAAAGTATGGTGGCGCTATGAGAGGCTGCCTTTTATAAAGCAGTGACTTGAGTTATTCATATGAGGGACATTTATCGGTCATCATGAACATCAATAGGCACTGTGGCTACTGACTCGTATCAAGACTGTTATTCAAATGCACAAACAATATCTGGATAGGAAGCTAGCAGCAGTGAATGAACTATGGCAGCGACAAGAGATGGGACGGCACCATACGAAGGTCTCACATCAAGCAGAGGTTTGTCCATGCATGTTATTAACCTGGTACATTATACAGTCACTAAACATCACAAATCACTCACAGTGCTCTCATTCTACTAGATGGATCAAAGCTTACCAAAATGTATATGCACTTACAACTGTAAGTGGCTTTGGATAAAAGCCTCTGCTAAATGGCATATGTATTATTATACATGTATTATAAAGCTTAGCCAGCCGGAGTTGCTGGGGTTTGTTCAGTCAGGGCAATATTAACCAACGTTCCGATAGAAATACATTACTGTAGAGCCGATACAGTATGATTCCATCTTATGGAGAATAAGGACTCACGGCAGCTCTATACATGACATTTCTATCAGCAACGTCCTTTCAGCTTCCTAAATATATTCTCCTGATGTTGATTCAACTCATTTAATTCCAGCTGTATCAACACACTAGAGGTTGTGAGTACACTCTTAGAAAACAACAAGTGCTATCAATCTAAAAGTGTTCTTCAGCTGTCCCCATAAGATAACCATTTGAAGAACCCTTTTTGGTTCCAGGTAGAAACCATTTGGGTTCCATGTAGAACCCTTTCCACAGATGGTTCTACCTGGAACCAAAAAGGGTGTCATGGAAGGCTCTCCATCTAGTCATCTCTCCATTTCCTCTCCATCTACCCTCAATTTCTCAATCTGCCCTCCATCTCTCCATCTACCTTGCATGTCTCCATCTCTTGCATCTCTCCATCTACCCTCCAGCTCTCCATCTAACCCTCCAGCTCTCCATCTAACCATCTACCCTACATCTCTCCATCTACCCATCTATCCTTATCTCCATCTCTCCATCTACCCTCCAGCTCTCCTAATCCATCTCTCCATCTACCCTCCATCTCCATCTCTCCATCTTTCTCTCCATCTACCTTCCATCTAACCATCTCTCCATCTACCCTTATTTTCTTCATCTATCCTCCATCTAACCATCAACCCTCCATCTCTCCATCAACCCTCCATCTCTCCATCAACACTTCATCACTCCATCTACCCTCCATCAACCCTCCATCTACCCTCCATCTCTCCTGCATCTAACTTCCATCTCCATCTTTTCATCTACCCTCCATCATTCCATCTACCCTCACCTAACTTCCATCTCCTCATCTACCCTCCATGTCTCCATCTACCCTCCATGTCTCCAACTACCCTCCATCTCTCCAACTACCCTCCATCTCTCCAACTACCCTCCATCTCCTCATCTAACCTCCATCTCCTCATCTCCCCTTCATCTCTCCATCTACCCTCCATCTCTGCATCTGTCCATCTTCCTCTCCATCTACCCTCCATCTCTCATCTACCCTCCATTTAACCATCTCTCCATCTACCCTTCATCTCTCCATCAACCCTCCATCAATCCATCTCCCCTCCATCTCATTTCCATCTCCTCTCCATCTTTTCATCCACCCTCCATCTCTCATCTACCCTCCATCTAACTATCTCTCCATCTACCCTCCATCTAACCATCTCTCCATCTACCCTCCATCTAACCATCTACCCTCCATCTAACCATCTCTCCATCTACCCTCCATCTAACCATCTCTCCATCTACCCTCCATGTCTTCATCTACCCTCCATCTCATCTCCCTCCTTCTCTCCATATACCCTCGATCTCTCCATCTCCCCTCCATCTTTCCATCTTTTTCTCCATCTAGCCATCTACCATCCATCTCTCCATTACCCTCCATTTAACCATCTCTCCATCAACCCTCCATCTCTCCTCTACCCTCCATTTTTCATCTACCCTCCATCTCTCCATTTACCCTCCATCTCTCCATCAATCCATCTACCCTCCATCAATCCATCATCTCTCCATCTACCTTCCATCTCTCCATCAACCCTCCATCTGCCATCTACCTTCCATCTCTCCATCAACCCTCCATCAACCCTCCATTTCTCCATCAACCCTCCATCAATCCATCTACCCTCCATCTCTCCATCTACCCTCCATCTCTCCATCTACCCTCCATCTATCTTCCATCTCCTCATCTCCCCTCCATCTCTATATCCAACCTCTATATCTAACCTCCGTCTCTATATCTAACCTCCATCTCTGTACCTAACCTCCATCTCTATATCTAACCTCCATCTCTATATCTAAACTCCATCTCTATATCTACCCTCCATCTCTATATCTAACCTCCATCTCTATATCTAACCTCCATCTCTATATCTAACCTCCATCTCTATATCTAACCTCCATCTCTATATCTAACCTCCATCTCTATATCTAACCTCCATCTCTATATCTAACCTCCATCTCTGTACCTAACCTCCATCTCTGTACCTAACCTCCATCTCTGTACCTAACCTCCGTCTCTATATCTACCCTCCGTCTCTATATCTACCCTCCGTCTCTATATCTAACCTCCATCTCTATATCTACCCTCCATCTCTATATCTACCCTCCGTCTCTATATCTACCCTCCGTCACTGTACCTAACCTCCGTCACTGTACCTAACCTCCATCTCTATATCTAACCTCCATCTCTATATCTAACCTCCTACCTCCATCTCTGTATCCTAACCTCCGTCTCTATACCCATAACCTCCGTCTCTATATCTACCTCCAACCTCCGTCTCTGTACCTAACCTCCGTCTCTGTACCTAACCTCCGTCTCTGTACCTAACCTCCGTCTCTGTACCTAACCTCCGTCTCTGTACCTAACCTCCGTCTAACCTCCTCTAACCTCCATCTCTATATCTACCCTCCATCTCTATATCTAACCTCCATCTCTATATCTAACCCTCCATCTCTATATCTACCCTCCATATCTCTATATCTACCCTCCATCTCTATATCTAACCTCCGTCTCTATATCTAACCTCCATCTCTCTATATCTAACCTCCATCTCTATATCTAACCTCCATCTCTATATCTACCCTCCATCTAACTCCATCTCTATATCTATCTATATCTACCCTCCATCTCTATATCTAACCTCCATCTCTATATCTAACCTCCATCTCTATATCTAACCCTCCATCTCTATATCTACCTCCATCTCTATATCTAACCCATCCATCTCTATATCTACCCTCCATCTCTCTATATCTATATCTAACCCTCCATCTCTATCTACCCTCCATCTCTATATCTAACCTCCATCTCTATATCTAACCTCCATCTCTATATCTAACCCATCCATCTCTATATCTAACCTCCATCTAACCTCCATCTCTATATCTAACCTCCATCTCTATATCTACCCTCCATCTCTATATCTAACCTCCATCTCTATATCTAACCTCTAATCCTCCATCTCTATATCTAACCTCCATCTCTATATCTACCTCCATCTCTATCCATCTCTATATCTAACCTCCATCTCTATCTAACTATATATCTAACCTCCATCTCTATATCTAACCTCCATCTCTATATCTACCTCCATCTCTATATCTACCTACTCCATCTCTATATCTCCATCTCTATATCTAACCTCCATCTCTATATATCTAACCTCCATCTCTATATCTAACCTCCATCTCATATCTAACCTCCATCTCTATATCTACCCTCCATCTCTATATCTAACCTCCATCCATCTAACCTCCATCTCTATATCTAACCTCCATCTCTATATCTAACCTCCATCTCTATATCTAACCTCCATCTCTATATCTAACCTCCATCTCTATATCTAACTCCAACTAACCTCCATCTCTATATCTAACCTCCATCTCTCCATATCTACCTCCATCTCTATATCTACCCTCCATCTCTATATCTAACCTCCATCTCTATATCTAACCTCCATCTCTATATCTAACCTCCATCTCTATATCTAACCTCCATCTCTATATCTACCCTCCATCTCTATATCTAACCTCCATCTCTATATCTAACCTCCATCTCTATATCTAACCTCCATCTCTATATCTAACCTCCATCTCTATATCTAACCTCCATCTCTATATCTACCCTCCATCTCTGTATCTAACCTCTATATCTAACCTCCATCTCTATATCTACCCTCCATCTCTATATCTACCCTCCATCTCTGTATCTAACCTCTATATCTACCCTCCATCTCTATATCTAACCTCCATCTCTATATCTACCCTCCATCTCTATATCTACCCTCCATCTCTATATATAACCTCCATCTCTATATATAACCTCCATCTCCATATCTACCCTCCATCTCTATATCTAACCTCCATATCTACCCTCCATCTCTATATCTAACCTCCATCTCTATCTCCATATATCTAACCTCCATCTCTCCATATCTAACCTCCATCTCTAACCTATCTATATCTACCCTCCATCTCTATATCTAACCTCCATCTCTATATCTAACCTCCATCTAACCTCCATCTCTATATCTATATCCCTCCATCTCTATATCTAACCTCCATCTCTATATCTACCCTCCATCTCTATATCTAACCTCCATCTCTATATCTAACCTCCATCTCCTCCATCTCTATATCTACCCTCCATCTCTATATCTAACCTCCATCTCTATATCTAACCTCCATCTCTATATCTAACCTCCATCTCTATATCTAACCTCCATCTCTATATCTAACCTCCATCATCTCTATATCTAACCTCCATCTCTATATCTAACCTCCATCTCTATATCTACCCTCCATCTCTATATCTAACCTCCATCTCTATATCTAACCTCCATCTCTATATCTAACCTCCATCTCTCTATATCTAACCTCCATCTCTATATCTAACCTCCATCTCTATATCTCCATCTCTAACCTCCATCTCTATATCTAACCTCCATATCTAACCTCCATCTCTATATCTAACCTCCATCTCTATATCTACCCTCCATCCATCTCTATATCTAACCTCCATCTCTATATCTAACCTCCATCTCTATATCTAACCTCCATCTCTATATCTAACCTCCATCTCTATATCTAACCTCCATCTCTATATCTAACCTCCATCTCTATATCTAACCTCCATCTCTATATCTATCTAATCTCCATATCTAACCCATCCATCTCTATCTCTATATCTACCTCCATCTCTATATCTAACCTCCATCTCTATATCTAACCTCCATCTCTATATCTAACCTCCATCTCTATATCTAACCTCCATCTCTATATCTCCATATCTATCCATCTCTATATCTAACTCCATCTCTATATCTAACCTCCATCTCTATATCTAACCTCCATCTCTATATCTAACCTCCATCTCTATATCTAACCTCCATCTCTATATATCTAACCTCCATCTCTATATCTAACCTCCTATATCTAACCTCCATCTCTATATCTAACCTCCATCTCTATATCTAACCTCCATCTCTATATCTAACCTCCATCTCCATCTCTATATCTAACCTCCATCTAACTATATCTAACCTCCATCTCTATATCTAACCTCCATCTCTATATCTATATCCCTCCATCTCTATATCTAACCTCCATCTCTATATCTAACCCATCTCCATCTCTATATCTAACCTCCATCTCTATATCTAACCTCCATCTCTATATCTAATCTCTATCTAACCTCCATCTCTATATCTACCCTCCATCCATCTAACTCCTCCATCTCTATATCTAACCTCCATCTCTATATCTACCCTCCATCTCTCCATATCTAACCTCCATCTCTATATCTAACCTCCATCTCCATCTCTATATCTAACCTCCATCTCTATATCTAACCTCCATCCATCTCTACCTCCATCTCTATATCTAACCTCCATCTCTATATCTACCCTCCATCTCTCCATATCTAACCTCCATCTCTATATCTAACCTCCTCTCCATCCATCTCTATATCTAACCTCCTCTAACATATCTAATCCTCCATCTCTATATCTAACCTCCATCTCTATATCTAACCTCCATCTCTATATCTATAACCTCCATCTCTATATCTATCCATCTATATCTAACCTCCATCTCTATATCTATCCATCTCTAACCTCCATCTCTATATCTAACTCCATCTCTATCTAACCTCCATCTCTATATCTAACCTCCATCTCTATATCTAACCTCCATCTCTATATCTAACCTCCATCTACCCTCCATCTCTATATCTAACCATCCATCTAACCTCCATATATCTAACCTCCATCTCTATATCTAACCTCCATCTCTATATCTAACCTCCATCTCTATATCTACCTCCATCTCTATATCTAATCCCTCCATCTCTATATCTACCCTCCATCTCTATATCTACCCTCCATCTCTATATCTAACCTCCATCTCTATATCTAACCTCCATCTCTATATCTAACCTCCATCTCTATATCTACCCTCCATCTCTATATCTAATCTCTCCATCTCTATATCTAACCTCCATCTCTATATCTAACCTCCATCTCTATATCTACCCTCCATCTCTATATCTAACCTCCATCTCTATATCTACCCTCCATCTCTATATCTACCCTCCATCTCTATATCTAACCTCCATCTCTCTCTATATCTAACCTCCATCTCTATATCTAACCTCCATCTCCATCTCTATATCTACCCCATCCATCTAACCTCCATATATCTAACCTCCATCTCTATATCTACCCTATCTCTATATCCTCCATCTCTATATCTATCTACCTCCATCTCTATATCTAACCTCCATCTCTATATCTAACCTCCATCTCTATATCCATCTCTATATCTAACCTCCATCTCTATATCTAACCTCCATCTCTATATCTAACCTCCATCTCTATATCTAACCTCCATCTCTATCTATATCTAACCTCCATCTCTATATCTAACCTCCATCTCTATATCTAACCTCCATCTCTATATCTAACCTCCATCTCTATATCTATCCATCTCTATATCTAACCTCCATCCATCTCTATATCTACCTCCATCTCTATATCTAACCTCCATCCATCTCTATATCTAATATCCATCTCTATATCTAACCTCCATCTCTATATCTAACCTCCATCTCCATCTCTATATCTAACCTCCATCTCTATATCTAACCTCCATCTCTATATCTAACCTCCATCTCTATATCTACCCTCCATCTCTATATCCATATATCTACCTCCATCTCTATATCTAACCTCCATCTCTATATCTAACCTCCATCTCTATATCTAACCTCCATCTCTATATCTAACCTCCATCTCTATATCTACCTCCTCTATCTCTATATCTATCTCTATATCTACCCTCCATCTCTATATCCCTCCATCTCTATATCTAACCTCCATCTCTATATCTAACCTCCATCTCTATATCTACCCTCCATCTCTATATCTAACCTCCATCTCTATATCTAACCTCCATCCATATCTCTCCATATATCTAACCTCCCTCCATCTCTATATCTAACCTCCATCTCTATATCTAACCTCCATCTCTATATCTAACCTCCATCTCTCCATCTCCATATCTAATCCATCTCTATATCTAACCTCCATCTCTATATCTACCTCCTCCATCCTCCATCTCTATATCTAACCTCCATCTCTATATCTAACCTCCATCTAACCTCCATCTCTATATCTAACCTCCATCTCTATATCTAACCTCCATCTCTATATCTAACCTCCATCTCTATCTAACCTCCATCTCTATATCTAACCTCCATATCTGACTCCATCTCTATATCTACCTCCATCTCTATATCTAACCTCCATCTCTATATCTAACCTCCATATCTAACCTCCATCTCTATATCTAACCTCCATCTCTATATCTAACCTCCATCTCTATATCTAACCTCCATCTCTATATCTATCTCTATATCTAACCTCCATCTCTATATCTAACCTCCATCTCTATATCTAACCTCCATCTCTATATCTAACCTCCATCTCTATATCTAACCTCCATCTCTATATCTAACCTCCATCTCTATATCTAACCATCTCTATATCTAACCTCCATCTCTATATCTAACCTCCATCTCTATATCTAACCTCCATCTCTATATCTAACCTCCATCTCTATATCTAACCTCCATCTCTATATCTAACCTCCATCTCTATATCTAACCTCCATCTCTATATCTAACCTCCATCTCTATATCTAATCCTCCATCTCTATATCTAACCTCCATCCATCTAACTCTAACCTCCATATCTAACCTCCATCTCTATCTAACCTCCATCTCTATATCTAACCTCCATCTCTATATCTAATCCTCCATCTCTCTATATCTAACCTCCATCTCTATATCTAACCTCCATCTCTATATCTAACCCCATCCATCTAACTCCATATCTACCCTCCATCTCTATATCCATACCTAACCTCCATCTCTATATCTAACCTCCATCTCTATATCTAACCTCCATCTCTATATCTACCCTCCATCTCTACTCTAACCCTCCATCTCTATATCTAACCTCCATCTCTATATCTAACCTCCATCTCTATATCTACCTCCATCTCTATATCTATCTCTATCTACCCTCCATCTCTATATCTAACCTCCATCTCTATATCTACCCTCCATCTCTATATCTAACCTCCATCTCTATATCTAATCTCTATATCTACCTCCATCCATCTCTATATCTAACCTCCATCTCTATATCTAACCTCCATCTCTATATCTAACCTCCATCTCTATATCTACCCTCCATCTCTATATCTAACCTCCATCTCTCTACCTATATCTACCTCCATCTCTATATCTAACCTCCATCTCTCTATATCTAACCTCCATCTCTATATCTAACCTCCATCTCTATATCTAACCTCCATCTCTATATCTAACCTCCATCTCTATCTATCCATCTCTATATCTAACCTCCATCTCTATATCTAACCTCCATCTCTATATCTAACCTCCATCTCTATATCTAACCTCCATCTCTATATCTAACCTCCATCTCTATATCTAACCTCCATCTCCATATCTAACCTCCATCTCTATATCTACCCTCCATCTCTATATCTAACCCTCCATCTCTATATCTAACCCTCCATCTCTCTCTATATCTAACCTCCATCTCTATATCTAACCTCCATCTCTATATCTAACCTCCATCTCTATATCTAACCTCCATCTCTATATCTAACCTCCATCTAACTATATCTAACCTCCATCTCTATCTAACCTCCATCTCTATATCTAACCTCCATCTCTATATCTAACCTCCATCTCTATATCTACCCTCCATCTCTATATCTAACCTCCATCTCTATATCTATCTCCTCCATCTCTATATCTACCCATCTCTCCATCTCTATATCTACCCTCCATCTCTATATCTAACCTCCATCTCATATCTACCCTCCATCTCTATATCTAACCTCCATCTCTATCTATCCATCTCTATATCTACCTCCATCTCTATATCTAACCTCCATCTCTATATCTACCCTCCATCTCTATATCTAACCTCCATATCTAACCTCCATCTCCATATCTAACCTCCATCTCTATATCTAACCTCCATCTCTATATCTAATCTCTATATCTACCTCCATCTCTATATCTAACCTCCATCTCTATATCTAACCTCCATCTCTATATCTAACCTCCATCTCTATATCTAACCTCCATCTCTATATCTAACCTCCATCTCTATATCTAACCTCCATCTCTCTATATCTAACCTCCATCTCTATATCTATCTAACCTCCATCTCTATATCTAACCTCCATCTCTATATCTAACCTCCATATCTAACCTCCATCTCTATGTCTAACCTCCATCTCCATATCTACCCTCCATCTCTATATCTAACCTCCATCTCTATATCTACCCTCCATCTCTATATCTAACCTCCATCTCTATATCTAACCTCCATCTCTATATCTACCCTCCATCTATGTATCTAACCTCTATATCTAACCTCCATCTCTATATCTAACCTCCATCTCTATATCTAACCTCCATCTCTATATCTAACCTCCATCTCTATATCTAACCTCCATCTCTATATCTACCCTCCATCTTATATCTAACCTCCATCTCTATATCTAACCTCCATCTCTATATCTACCCTCCATCTCTATATCTAACCTCCATCTCTATATCTAACCTCCATCTCTATATCTAACCTCCATCTCTAACCTCCGTCTCTATATCTACCCTCCATATCTATATCTACCCTCCATATCTATATCTACCGTCCATCTTTATATCTAACCTCCATATCTTCATCTCCCCTCCCTCTCTCCATCTCCACACCATCTCTCCATCTCTCCAGC
The DNA here is from genome assembly GCF_034236695.1 of Oncorhynchus nerka. NCBI lineage: Eukaryota > Metazoa > Chordata > Actinopteri > Salmoniformes > Salmonidae > Oncorhynchus > Oncorhynchus nerka. Next base: position 13,004,909 of record NC_088397.1, read on the forward strand.
TCTCACTTCATCTGAAGGCCCATTGGTAGCCTGGTCAGTAGTGAATGTGGACCTTCCACTGTTTGATCTAAGCTTCCTTTAGGTACAAGAGGACATAATATCAGGGAACAGTCTTTTCGTCATTCTGAAAAGGTGGAACAGGATTTTTTTTATCAACACACACAAAGCAACAACACATGCATACACACACACACATTCAGTACTAGGGTTGCAAAATTCCGTTTACTTTCAATAGCTTCCCTGGTTTTCCAAAAATCCTGGTTGGAAGATTCCGAATTTCCTACTTATTTCCTCCAACCCGGACTTCGGAAAACCAGGGAATTTATTGACAGTTCACATAATTTTGCAACCCTATTCAGTACAAATAGTTATTTTTATGTTTTATACATTTAATGTAAGGAAGGCAGTTGTAGTCAATACGTGTGCGTGCATATTGCATGTGTAGCCTAGCTAAATCCCATTTGCATTATGGTCCCTTAGGATGTGTATAGCCTACGCTTTACAAATCCACATAATTGGCATTTATTTCCTAGACCCAGACCGAAGCCAGCCCTCACAGGTCTATGTGACGAATGACAGCTAGACTAGCCCAACAGTTTAACAGCGACCAATGAAATGCGAGAGTGCGATGAGAGGGTGGTCCTTGCGAGTGGAAGAGCCGATCAAACAGAGGGAGCGTAATTTAAACTCCTTGCTTAACATCTGGATGTTGTAGAACGGAGTAGCATCACTCTACTCTCTAGAGTGAGTTAGACAGACGTGCGGAAACCGAGTATCATCGAATATAAGATTGTTGTTGTCAAATGGTCAGAACGTCAGCAACAACTCGAGGATATTGATTGGCACTTGGAATGGGCTTTGGCTACCGCTATCGGAGCGCAAGGTAAACCAAAAGGGGCCACATGAGTTCTGCTATATTCGGAAACCACCACGGCTCCAAGTTGGCTGCTAATTCTGTTGATCTGGACACATCTCCACTCTCCAGTATCGTGTGTCGACCATCTGCAATGTTGATGGAATGGTTTTATTTAATCGCGAGAAACGAACAAATAATCACGGGATTACCAAAACGTCGACATTTCTAAGGTCGGTTGTCTGTCGAATAACAACGTTGTGAAGTTGGTGACTTTCCGAACCCAAGGAAGACTGCAGGTGTCATCGCTCCCTTCCATTTCTCCAGTAACATTTCCTTGATTGACATTCCTTCCATCAGATCATATGAGTGCAGCGTTCAGCCCTTCGTTTATGATGATGCAGCGCCCACTGGGAAGCACCACTGCCTTCAGTATCGACTCTCTGATCGGCGGTCCCCCTCAGCCCAGCCCGGGACACTTCGTCTACACCGGTTACCCCATGTTCATGCCGTACCGGTCAGTGGTGCTCCCACCGCACCCTCCGCCGCCCCCTGCCCTGCCCCAGTCCGCCCTGCAGCAGGGGCTCTCGGCTACCCATCCGCACCACCAGATCCCCAGCCTCCAGAACTCTTTCTGCTCTAGCCTGGCTCAGGGCATGGCGCTCACCTCCACCCTGATGGCCAGCCTGCCTGGAGGGTTCTCGGCTTCACAGCAGCACCAGGAGGCGGCGAGGAAGTTCGGCTCGCAGTCTCTCCACGCCGCCTTCAATAAATCTCAGGACATTCGTTTGGATGGGGATGACGGAAAGACATTTCTAGGAAAGGAGTCCGCGACGCTCCCCTCCTACCACGACTCAGAGCCATTGCAGTCATCCACAGGTACAGTAAACTGTGTTTTGTCTGGACTCTGCTGGACAGGGTTGTTTACTTGAGGTTATATTGAGGAAACGTTTGACTGTGTTTGGGATTTGTGGCTGTCTTGAGCTTGGACGCACTAACTGTAAGTCACTCTGAACAAGAGCGTCTGCTAAATGACTAAAATGTAACCTAATGTTCTTGGATAAATTAGATATTATTTGTAAGTTGTAAAAGAGAAGTTCAAAGCGAACACTCGTATTTATTAGGCCTATTATAAGGAGAAATAAATACATAAATAAATAATAGTGCACATTTGCGAGGTTCCTTATAAGAAGTAATTCGAACTCTAAACTGTATCTAATTAATTATGCTATTAGGCCTATTAGCTAACGGACCAATATTATCAATAGACCTACGTCATCAATGTACAAAAAAAGGACCCAAGTGCCATTTGAGGATAACTTATAAGTTCTACTCCCTCAGTGTTGGCGTAGGCTATATCCTGTGCATTTCACATCAAATGACAACGATTAAAGTATAGTGATAGAAAGTGGCAGTTGCCCCTGAGTGAAAAATGTCTTCTTTTCTTTTTAAACAAATTCTTTACATGGACGCTTACATATTTTGTCGTGAGAAGCTTGACATGATATCCGCATATCAAATACGTTTATTTCAGGCTTTTCAATGAATAGTGCCTGGGGGCAAACTAAATGACTAAATTAGCCTATTTTAATTGAAGGATGGGAAAGCGCCTGCAGTATTTGAGTGTCTATAAAGCTGTGATCAGAATTCAAAGTCGACCGAGTCATTTATATGAGGGTCTGTATGTATTATGAAATACATGTAAGAAACACTTTAACTCCGGAAGTGCGTTTAAGATATTGTATAATATAAATCAATTGATTTTGTCTCTAAAATGAATGGAATTATAGTAAGCGCGAGGCCTATTTCATACATGATATGTGTCATGATACAGCCGATGGGCCTAATTCGATAAATATTTACTTAAAATAACTAAAATACTACTTTACTAAAATTTACTAAAATAACTTTCACTTCACTTAAATACGTCCAGAGACATAATATAATTTGTTCCTAATTTGCTCCATAATATAATAGGCTATTGTTTTCCTCTAACACAATATGTAAAGTCTACTCGTGGGTTTTTACTCATGAAACGAAATGTTGATACAATACACACAACGTTAGTGTTAATCAAATGTAGAAGAAAAGTTGCTTGTTTTTTTAAAGCAAAATATTTATTTAAAAGTATAATTGTGGTTATCCATTATATAAACTCATAAACTGTCGCATATCAGTCCATTATAGGTTACACATTGTCATTTACTTTTCTATTTTGAGGTCAATATAACCTAAACTAACCTGTTCTATTTCCTTACCCACACAGCCAGAACCCACGGCAAAGAAGACCCGAAAGAGGATGAATGTAATAGAAGAGATGAGAACTTCTCAATGGACAGCGATTTAGACTACAGCTCCGACGACAACATGACGGGTAACTCGATGTGTCAGAAAGATGATGGGGAGGGTAACGTGGATGAGGGCGTCCACGGGTCCAACGGCACAGGCAGCACCACGTCTACCGGTAAGAACCGGCGGCGGAGAACGGCGTTCACGAGCGAGCAGCTCTTGGAACTGGAGAAGGAGTTCCATTGTAAGAAGTACCTGTCTTTAACGGAACGCTCTCAGATTGCGCATGCCTTGAAACTCAGCGAAGTTCAAGTCAAGATCTGGTTCCAGAACCGGAGGGCCAAGTGGAAGCGCGTAAAGGCTGGTAACGTCAATTCCAAAACCGGCGAGCCCTCTAGGAACCCTAAAATCGTAGTGCCTATCCCTGTGCACGTCAGCCGGTTTGCAATAAGGAGTCAGCACCAACAGTTAGAGCAAGCCAGACCATAACATTTCTTTATGTTAAACCGATGGACGAAATACAGATGAAGTTAATAACACTGTTTAAAAACAGAAAAACAGCACACACGTTATTTTGGAATTGGACTACTGATAATCACAAACCAAGTTTATCCTTTGGTGAGTCTTTGTAAGAAGACAGAGGAGAGCAAATGAATTGATGGTACATTGTTTTTCCTCTGTATTACTGCTGAATCAATGCACTGATGGTAAACTGATTAAATACCAAGACAAAAAAACTCTAAATGGTGACATATGTATCACCTTGGTTACGAGTGTAAATACCGAGATGGACCATAACTATAACCGCCATGGGACCACATTGAGGACATTACAACAAGACAACAATACATCCAATTGTACATTTCCGAGATATTGATTAAAAATATAACCTACTTTTACGTCTGTTAGATTTTCTTTGAGGTTTGTGCTGCCGATTCTGAAGGACCTTGCTTGTATTATTGTTGTTTTTGCAGCAGGTGCAAATCAGATCAGAATGAACAGCTTTGTCCCAAAAGGAGCACTTTTATCATTTCTAATTTAAACACCCCCCCAAACCAGTACACATATTGTACACATAGCCTACAAATATGCTCAGACACCTCAACCATCAATCATCTCCTCCAAAAAGCAAAGAGTGGCCCTGTAAAACCATCCTACTTCTGTTCTCAGTTTGAGTTTGTTTCCATTGTTTCATTCCATGGTTGCTTGAATGATTTTTCTTCATTGTGACTTTTTCAACAGTCAAGGAGCACGCTGCTAATTTATTTAATATTGTGCAAAAAGTAACTAACATTCCATGACTTATTGAGTAAATAATAAAGTGTGCATTAAAGATGAACCATTAGCAATTGTCAACAATTTGTCAGTTTGTTTATTGTCATTCCATTTTTGTGCAATTCTATTTGAATTTCAAATCTTTAGCGAAATGACGCATGCGCGGGTTTACAGGTGCTTTCTTGAGTGCTGGGCTTCGAGTTGATCATGACATTTGAATTCCTTGGTTGATTATTATTTTCACCAATATATCAAATGTTCATTTGGGATTATTCAATTTGTTGTCTGCAAGTGACAAATATTATTTTCACAATCCATTATGGAAGATAATTGCGTATGTATTTTATCTTTGAATTAAGGGTGATTAACGACACGATTTCGTTTAGATTTAATTTACAACACAATTTATACTATTATTATTAAGACTATTACTTGTAATAACCATGTCATTATACTATTATAATGAATGACTTTCAGAATTATATAATTTTTCCTGCACCAACTGTGAGTTGTGCAGATATTGCTGAGGCAGGACCAACTGTGAGGTTTACAGGTAATGCAGAGGCAGGACCAACTGTTTATCTCTCCGACAGTAGAGCCATGCAGTCAGCCAGGGAGGTGACAGTTTTACAGCTCTGCCCCTCTGCTCCAGCCACCCTCTGGAATTAAGGCCAACCTCGTCGCGTATGTTGGAGCAAATCAACCTGATGCATGCCAACAATAAATATGTAAGAAGATCTCGCTCGGCGACGCAATCTCGTGTTATGACAGGGGGTGGGTCCTATCGGCCAGGGTGAATGAAACTCCAAGGTTCCTCCAAGGCTGTGAGGAACACCAATTCCCATCCGAGTGAAACGTCACGAGCACGGCTGTTTAAGAAGGTCGCGGCCCGGTGTCAGTCTTGATTTTCGGCCTCACCTTGCCCCGGGCCCAGAGCGCCTCATTTACCGGGACAAAGAGGTGACGTGTAAGCCTCCCAGCGCGCCAATTGCTTTGCCATTTAATATTTACATCTATTGAGGTGGACAATTTCATAAATTTATTTTGATAAGATTGGCGACTAAAATACAACGCAGGCCTACTTGCAGGACTTTCCCCTTGTGATCTCTAAGGACATCTTGTTGGTCTCTGTCATGTTCCGCACATGAATAGCCTGCGTTAAGCTCCATCTGTCAGCGCTACCACAGTAGGTCTATAGCCTACCCTAAACATATTAAACCGTTTCAAATGTGACTAGGCTAAATGATTAAATAATCCATTCTGATAATGTATTTATCGGTGTTATATAAACGAATTTAAAACAATATTGGTTATTATAATTGGCCTTTCTTGGAATAGGCCAGGCTACACATTTTAGTACAAATATATTATTTAAATAAACAACTTTTTTTTCTAAAAATGTTCTAAAAAGCAATTTGTCAAAAAAATAGTTTTTAACAAACACATTTGGAGTGAAATAATATTGTCTACTAGACCTACTGTATATACATGATACAAGTAAAACCCTCTATTCCAATGAGTATTGATTAAGCCCACAAGTGTCCTCAAATAAGACAACCATCATTCTTTCACAGCTAAAGCATCCTCCAAGATGTTGTTGCAGTAGTTTAAGATCGTTCTGTCGTGTAGCCCCTCTCCGTCTCTCTGGCAGCATTTAGACAGCGCGCTATTCCCCCCCGGCAACAACAACGCTATTATCGTCACGCGCATCATTTAACCCAGGCAAGCGCCGCACGTCACGCACCTGAACAACATTTTGATGTCAGTCATCGTTTGTAATTCGCACGCCATGATAACGCACAAATAACGCTGTTATATCTTCAAAATAAACCAGAGGAAATCGGCTATGGATCCTGACATAAAAACAGGCAATTTAATTGACATGGAATTAATCTTGTATTATGAGGCCTACCGCCTATCCAAATCATAACGTTTACAGTCGCCACTATTCAACCCCCGTAAACATGTATTTTCCCTACTGATTCATCATTGGAAATTCCCCAAGCACATTTTTTGATTATTAAACTGAAATCCCAACTCGTCATAGTAGCAGAAAGAGTGAATTACTGTGAAACTCAGATTTATTGCGGCAGCTCGCGCTCTGGCTGAGCATCACTGACAGGCCTGGCTACAAGATGAGCTCTCAGGACCCGCTCTAAAGGAGTGTGTGTGTGTGTGTGTGTGTGTGTGTGTGTCTTCTATTCCACACAAACTCGTGCACACCCCGACAGAGATCCACTCAGGCATTTGATTACTGGATACTTACAACAAAATATGTCCATTACACAATTACTCAAATAAAGATTTGCTAGATTAGATTGTATTGAAAGAACACACACTGAGCAATTTGTGTAGCCTACTTGAGGATGTTTGACAGAGAAAGCGATATGAGTATCGAGGTGAGAGGGAGAGATCTGACAATTGCCCCGCTAACTCTAATGAATTTTTTTGCAAATTGTAATCAAGCCGGGCCGTCGCGGTTGGCTGATAAATGAGGCCCAGGGGGATTGGTTGGGACCTCCGCTTTTCACTCTAGCATGTCCCCCCTGCACTAAATTAACAGCAACTTGTCGAAGCTTCAAATGAACCCCCAATGATTAATTCTGATGGAAAGCGAGCCATGAGACTCGCGTGACCTAATAGGCTCTGGCTTGAGAATGCTGCTACTGGAAATGAATACTCTATAAACCCCACATACACCAAGCTACACACACATATCTCTCTCTCTCTGCCCCAATTCAATTTAAGGGCTTTATTGGTATGGGAAACTTAGGTTTACATTGCCAAAGCAAATGAAATAGATAATAAACAAAAGTGAAATAAACAAAAAATTAACAGTAAACATTACACTCTCTCCCTCCTTCCGTCATGTTCTGACCTTTATTTCCTTTGTTTTGTCTTCATTTAGTATGGTCAGGGCGTGAGTTCGGGTGGGCAGTCTGTCTGTTTTTCTATGTTGGTTCTTGTGTTCAGCCTAGTATGGTTCTCAATCAGAGGCAGGTGTCGTTAGTTGTCTCTGATTGAGAATCATACTTAGGTAGTCTGGGTTTCACTGTTGGTTTGTGGGTGTTTGTTTCCGTGTGAGTGTTTGTCGCCACACGGTTCTGTTTCGGTTTTCATCACATCGTTTGTTTTGTATTTCAGTGTTCAGTTCGTTTTTAATAAATCGTCATGAACACTTACCACGCTGCATCTTGGTCCGATCCTTACTCCTCTTCAGACGAAGAGGAAATCTGCCGTTACCCCTTCAGTATCTCTCTCATACTGTAGGTGCAGGCCAACATATAGCAAATACACTACTCATATCAACAGAAAGATACAGGAACTAATACACTACTAATATCAACAGAAAGATACAGGAACTAATACACTACAAATATCAACAGAAATATACAGGAACTAATACACTACTAATATCAACAGAAAGATACAGGAACTAATACACTACTAATATCAACAGAAAGATACAGGAACTAATACACTACTAATATCAACAGAAAGATACAGGAACTAATACACTACTAATATCAACAGAAAGATACAGGAACTAATACACTACTAATATCAACAGAAACATACAGGAACTAATACACTACTAATATCAACAGAAAGATACAGGAACTAATACACTACTAATATCAACAGAAACATACAGGTCATCTCATTATACAATGATTACCAGTAATTGTTGTAACAATATTTAATGTACCTAAGTGCAAATAGTCTCACTGAAGAGGTTTGACTTTGCTAAGGACAAATACATTTTCTTCTATACATTGTTACAATCTCAATCAAATCCATTATATAGTAAATGTTCAGAATAACTTAAATTCTTAATTTGCAAGAGTCAGAAAACATCAACTCTAACTCTAGATGTACAATATCATTCACATCCACATTTATGAACGTATTCCTAAATATTTTTTTATACAACTTTAACATTCCACAGGAATCTTTAGAGTGATCATCTAATTGGTATCTAAATTAAAAACATGTTTTTTACTGCATGAAAGTTTATTATTATTGAGAAATTGAGAAATAATAATTATTATTGAGAAATAATCAACTATTTGCTTGGAGAACGTGTTCCTTCAAAAGAGGGACTTCATTCAAATACTAAAACTAAGATTTGCGGGAAGATTTAATCCACACTGAAGTAATTTCAAATGCAAATGAAAATAGCTTTCTAGATTCAGCATTTTACATTAAGTTGGTTATTTCCGGTTCAGGTATGAATTATAATTATTATTACTGTCCTAATTTGTCCACCACTTTTAGCAAAAAATACCATGAAAATAACTCTTGGGAAAAGCATTTATAAAGTACAAGTAGAAACTAATATTCGATCATTTCCATTCCACCGAGAAAAAGACATGTGTATTAGAGGCTACCATTGGCCATGTCGTTTTCAACTCATTATTTTCATTCATTGATTTAGTAGTTATTTTCAGTGTTAGATATCTATGGAAATTGTGTTTTGAGGATGAAAATATATTTATTGAACATCATTTCAGATTGAATTGGGGTTGAGACAATTCCAAAACAAATTCAGTCTATTCAGCAGATTAATTGCAATTCAATACAATAATTGAAAAATAAAAACAATATTAATTGCGCATTTTTCCACTTCCTGAATTATATTTCAATTGAATTCATAAGTTTATTAAAGAAACTGACAACCTTAACCCAGAGTAAAGCATTAGTCATTTATACGGTCTCTATATCCATAGTATGCCCTGTCGGTATGGTTCACCATGGAGACAAATGTCATAACCAAACAGGGACACAGTCAGATACCTAGCTACTGGTCAGTCTGCTGGACGGTTTCCTTGGCCAGGTCCCCTGTAGCTATCTGTCCTCTGGATCGCGCTGCATCAGGCTCACACCATCACGGCACCTAGCTACCGTTCACGCCTCATTCGGCCACTCCCCTTGCATTCCTAATAGTTGTGTCTCTAGGAGCAGAGCGGTCTGTGCTACCCAGTCCTCTGCTCTACGACACCGTCCGACTCATCTGGTGCACCGTGTGTGTGTCTATCCTCTCGTTGAGGCCATAAACACTGAGTTCATACTGATTCCCAACAACACAATGCCTGGGTTGGGACAGAATGCAGCACTTTACATTGACTTGCCCTTTGAAATGTACTTTCTGAGCCTTTACTTAGTAAACTGCTAAATGGGCATTTGAAAGTATTTAAATATGAGGAAACTGATATCCAATAGAACCCCAGTCATCTGGAAAGCCCCCCCATCTCTCCCCCACAGCATTACCTTTTCTGAGAAACCACTCTACCCCCCATCTCTCCCCCACAGCATTACCTTTTACTGAGAAACCACTCTACCCCCCATCTCTCCCCCACAGCATTACCTTTTACTGAGAAACCACTCCACCCCCATCCCTCCCCCACAGCATTACCTTTTACTGAGAAACCACTCTACCCCCATCTCTCCCCCACAGCATTACCTTTTACTGAGAAACCACTCCACCCCCCATCTCTCCCCCACAGCATTACCTTTTACTGAGAAACCACTCTACCCCCATCTCTCACCCACAGCATTACCTTTTACTGAGAAACCACTCCACCCCCCATCTCTCCCCCACAGCATTACCTTTAACTGAGAAACCACTCTACCTCCCATCCCCTTTCCTCGCTCCTCTCTCAATTCAATTCAAGGGCTTTATTGTCAGGGGAAACATGTGTTAACATTGCCAAAGCAAGTGAGGTAGATAAACAAAAGTGAAATAAACAAAAGTTCAGTAAACATTACACTCACAGAAGTTCCAAAATAATAAAGACATTACAAATGTCATTATGTATATGCACACATTCTCTGTCCCCCACAACATTACTGTTTACAGAGTAACCACTCTGTCCCCCTCCCTCCCCTTCCTCTCTGCCCCCACAAACATTACTGTTTACAGAGTAACCACTCTGTCCCCCCATCCCCCCTTCCTCTCTGCCCCCACAACATTACTGTTTACAGAGTAACCACTCTGCCCCCCATCCAACCCCTTCCTCTCTGCCCCCACAACATTACTGTTTACAGAGTAACCACTCTGCCCCCATCCAACCCCCCTTCCTCTCTGCCCCCCCCACAACATTACTGTTTACAGAGTAACCACTCTGCCCCCATCCAACCCCCTTCCTCTCTGCCCCCACAACATTACTGTTTACAGAGTAACCACTCTGCCCCCTCCAACCCCCTTCCTCTCTGCCCCCCACAACATTACTGTTTACAGAGTAACCACTCTGCCCCCATCCAACCCCTTCCTCTCTGCCCCCACAACATTACTGTTTACAGAGTAACCACTCTGCCCCCCTCCAACCCCTTCCTCTCTGCCCCCACAACATTACTGTTTACAGAGTAACCACTCTGCCCCCCCCTCCCTCCCCTTCCTCTCTGCCCCCCACAACATTACTGTTTACAGAGTAACCACTCTGCCCCCTCCCTCCCCCCTTTCCTCTCTGCCCCCCACAACATTACTGTTTACAGAGTAACCACTCTGCCCCCCCCTCCAACCCCCTTCCTCTCTGCCCCCACAACATTACTGTTTACAGAGTAACCACTCTGTCCCCCTCCCCCCCCTTCCTCTCTGCCCCCACAACATTACTGTTTACAGAGTAACCACTCTGCCCCCATCCAACCCCTTCCTCTCTGCCCCCCACAACATTACTGTTTACAGAGTAACCACTCTGCCCCCTCCCTCCCCTTCCTCTCTGCCCCCACAACATTACTGTTTACAGAGTAACCACTCTGCCCCCTCCCTCCCCTTCCTCTCTGCCCCCCCCTCAACATTACTGTTTACAGAGTAACCACTCTGCCCCACCCTCCCCTTCCCTCCCCCCCACAACATTACTTCCACTCTGCCCCCTCCCCTTCCTCCCTGCCCCCCACAACATTACTGTTTACAGAGTAACCACTCTGCCCCCCCCCTCCCCTTCCTCTCTGCCCCCTCCCTCCCCTTCCCTCCCTCCCCTCTCTGCCCCCACAACATTACTGTTTACAGAGTAACCACTCTGCCCCCTCCCTGCCCCCTCCCTCCCCTTTCCTCTCTGTCCCCCACAACATTACTGTTTACAGAGTAACCACTCTGCCCCCCCCCCCCCCCTTCCTCTCTGCCCCCACAACATTACTGTTTACAGAGTAACCACTCTGCCCCCCTCCCTCTCTGCCCCCCTCCCTCCCCTGGCTGCTCTTTTCCTCACTTCCCTGTCTAATCTCTTTAATTACATCTGCTGTCGTGGCCTGCCACGGTCCCATTGTCCTCCCCTGTGCCTGGTGCTTTGTGAGGGCAGACCCCTGTCCGTCTCCCCCCACCTCCCCTGTGCCTGGTGCTTTGTGAGGGCAGACCCCTGTCCGTCTCCCCCTTCTTGGCTCCTTTGTGCTCCCCTTGGCCCTCTTCCTGAATCCCAGAGGTCTGGAGAGGATTAAAGGGGTGTTATCCCATTACAGACAGGACATATAGGACCTTGCTCTAACGCCTTCATCTGCACCACACACACTAGTGCACGCATAGACACACACACACTAGTGCACGCATAGACACACACACACTAGTGCACGCATAGACACACACACACACTAGTGCACGCATAGACACACACACACTAGTGCACGCATAGACACACACACACACTAGTGCACGCATAGACACATACACACTAGTGCACGCATAGACACATACACACTAGTGCACGCATAGACACATACACACTAGTGCACGCATAGACACATACACACTAGTGCACGCATAGACACATACACACTAGTGCACGCATAGACACATACACACTAGTGCACGCATAGACACACACACACTAGTGCACGCATAGACACACACACACTAGTGCACGCATAGACACACACACACTAGTGCACGCATAGACACACACACACTAGTGCACGCATAGACACATACACACTAGTGCACGCATAGACACATACACACTAGTGCACGCATAGACACATACACACTAGTGCACGCATAGACACATACACACTAGTGCACGCATAGACACTAGTGCACGCATAGACACATACACACTAGTGCACGCATAGACACACACACACTAGTGCACGCATAGACACACTAGTGCACGCATAGACACACTAGTGCACGCATAGACACACACACTAGTGCACGCATAGACACATACACACTAGTGCACGCATAGACACATACACACTAGTGCACGCATAGACACGTGCACGCATAGACACATACACACTAGTGCACGCATAGACACATACACACTAGTGCACGCATAGACACATACACACTAGTGCACGCATAGACACATACACACTAGTGCACGCATAGACACATACACACTAGTGCACGCATAGACACATACACACTAGTGCACGCATAGACACACACTAGTGCACGCATAGACACATACACACCTAAGCACATTGGAACATGCAGACAGCCCAGAAGTACACTAGCACCCACGCAGACACACACACAGCTTCATTCCAGGCCCAGCTTAACATATCCATCTTCCCAGTTCACACCCGTTATCCATGTTTTGATTTAACAGACATTAACAGTTATATTAAGAAGCATATTTAGTCTTTATTGAAAAGAGACACATTACAGTAGAAGACTGTATTAGGTATCAACACGGTACTGTACAGATGACAAACTCAATAGAACAATAATAATAACAATAATAATTAGGAGATCAATGACAATTGGAATAATAACGCTGCTTGATGCTGATAGGTCACAATAGAGGTGGATGGACTAGACTGATAACTGAACCAAACCCAAGCAGTTAGGAGGAAGAGAGGTCTTCTTCCATATCTAGACAGCATTAGAACCATATTAAATCATTTGACTGGCAGTCGTCTGGGTTGGGTTGTGTAGCTACATACAGGATGAATGAGCAACGACAAAGAGGTCACCAAATACACACGGGAACCAAATAAACAAAAACAAAATGACCATAGTTTGTTTATTACGGTTTGTTGATTACATCTATGTACATGTGGTGAACGCTGTGCTGATGTGTCGACTGGCATGTATAGAAGGGAGAGCTGTGGCTGGTTTAATGGTACGTAAGTAACACCAGACTGATTGACATGGTGAGTGTGTCCCCCATAGTGCTCTTCTCCCTGGCAGGGACACTGATACATGTCTCAACGTCTCACGTCTAAAGAGGACATTCTAGACAGCCTGGAAACCAAACTGATATGCTCCGTTTCACCATTGAAACAAATCTTCTGGATTCCAGGCTTTTTGATGCTTCCTGAACCCAACTATAAGGGAGGACAGCTCACACTATTGGCTAATCATGACTTCCACTGGCTACTTCAGAGGGGGAAGGGAGGACAGCTCACACTATTGGCTAATCATGACTTCCACTGGCTACTTCAGAGGGGGAAGGGAGGACAGCTCACACTATTGGCTAATCATGACTTCCACTGGCTACTTCAGAGGGGGAAGGGAGAGCAGCTTGACCACCAATGAGGATTGTGTCCAACACGATGTCTAACCTCTTCATATCTCCCACTAGTGTGAGAGCCAGTGGCTGAGATAGGAACAGTTTCAGGCCAGCAGACAATATGAGGGAAGAGACCAGGGATCTACACAAACATCCATCCATGAAAAAGTGTTCTACAGGAAAGACTTTGAGAGGAGAGGACTGACGAGAGCATCAAACTGGATACGCAGTGCATCGTTTTGTCAGAAATAAAACGACTTGGTCTCCTCCTCAGTCAAAACCTCACAAGTGTTATTAAGGGGGAGAAATCCCTCGAGCGACGAGGGAGAGGTTTAACGCTGCTATTTCTGCTACTGCAACAATAAGGTTCAATAAGGTTCAATAAAGGTTTGGTCAGGTGCACTTTAGTGTTCGTGGCTGCCTGTGGACAAAGCCTGATGCCTCAGCACTTCTCATGTTAATCACACTCAACATGTTGAGCTCCTTTCACATTTCTATCGGACGCAGAGAAGCGTGTGTGTGATGTATGGGCTTGTCTACAGCATAGACAGGTATTGCAAGGTGGGTGTTAAACAGAAACACCACCGTTAGCCTGGACATCTATACCTGTCCTCCATATTGCTTTAATACCTGTACAGGTGAGGCAGGAGTCACTACTTATATTAGGCGTTTATATACACACACACACACACACACACACACACACACACACACGAGGTAACATCAAGGGCAAAAGCAATCATAAATACGGGAGCATTTGACGCTTAGGAATGGTTTGGGGGGAGAAAGACTCATATCACACACGAGGACACACACACAGTAAGGTTTAAGAACAGGCAAAGGCAGAGGGACGTGTGCAGAGCAGAGACGTTGGCAACACGAAGAGGGACAGGAGGAAAGGAAAGCCCTTGATGTTAAACATTCCAGTAACGTTCAGTCAACCCATCACTGGCTTATTTCTCCCAATAAAAACACCACATGGGCATCGGCAAACCTCCACTCAAACCGCAGAGAACACGACGCTCTCAGAGTAAAGAACTTCCTACTTCCTTCAGATACATCATGACATCACCACCAAAAGAGCTTTTCAAAAAGAGAGAAAGAAAAGCGATAGAGGAAGAGAGAGAAGTAAAATATTATTTACACACAGTAGGATTCCAGACGCAGAGAAGCCCTTCCTATCGAGTCACTGAGCAGAAAAGATGCATCCCAAATGGCTGCCTATTCCCTACATAGTGAACTTCTTTTAACCAGAATCCTATGGGCGCGGATCAAAAGTAGTGCACTGTTCAAGGGAATAGGGTGCCATTCAGGACGCAGACGAAGATATTCTAGAGGCAGAGACTGTATGATTGGTTGGGGAGCAACAGACATGGCTATCCAATGACAGACAGAGGATGGAGGAAACGCATGCCGAGTACCTCAGAAGACCTGATGGGAGGCGGAGTCTATCCTGACCTATGATGTCATATATGATGTCAGTCAACTTGACAAGGGGAGAACTCAGAGGGGGCACAAATTAGGAACTCTTCTCCGAATCAGAACAGTCTAATTCTATGAAGAAACAGTATCCATCAGATCGTAGATATTCTACAAAAGCTGACAGCCCATCATGGATTGAACTGTCAGACAAACGTCTTCTTAGATTAAATTAAAGAGATTGAACAATGATGAGCCCATCTAGTATAAATAGTGCTACATTTACACCGTGGATGCTGTTCCTGGATCAGTTGTAGATCAGTGTTAGTGAATGGGAGTATGGACCTGACAACTGATACCTGCACCACACCTAAGTAATCAACAGGAACATGACAGAGTCCTGCCTATCCATGTCCTCCCATCCTCTGCCGATCACTATGCAACAAGACATTATCACGATGCGTTTCCAGCTGAAACAGCAGATACAGTGTATTTGATGACCTGATAAAAGTAAAGAAAAGGCAGAATAATATGCAGAAGGATAAAACACTAAACGCTTTCCCCTGGTCTCCATGTGGTGGACCAACCGTACGATGATCCTGAAGAAGGCTGATGGTGTGATACTGAGCCTCATGATGCTTCCTATACATTCTGGAGGTGGACTGTTCCTCTGAACGGATGAAATGTAAATCTAAGACTGTTGTTGAGGCGAGTGGAATTGTGGGGGTTTCAAGATCACATAGAATTGACCGTCTCTGGTCCCTGAGCCTGGAAATACATACACGCTTTTTACACCTCGCAAGTGGCTTCTAATAGAAATCACAAACTCACTTCTCTGTAGAACTGATTCATTGGTCCAGTAATTCACAATGAGATATACACAATGTGGACGTGATGAACAACCTTTTTTTTTTATTCAAAAGAGAAAGTGTCTGACATGCTATCACACTTTCTGTTTTACTTCCAAGGAATATCGGATATTTAGGATTTTTTTCTCTCTCACTTTCTTAAACTGTTTATACAATAAGATATTTTTGTTCCACATTAAAACAAAAAAAAAAACATCCACAGGAGAGAGAGAGAGATCACATAATTTACTCTAGAGAAGAGAGGGGAAACACTGATTATGTGGAGAACTAAAGAAGAACCAGAGTAGAAGAGGAGTTCTGTTCAGTTGATCAGTGTTCTTTGTAGTTCTCATGTTATAAGGTAGAGCTCCCATAACTTAAGTGAAAAGCAACCCCCCCCTTCCCCAACATGCTACAGAGGCCTTCTTCAAACATCCAACGTCTTTCCAAACCCGCAGGCCTCTGTTTCTGTACAGCTGAGAAAGCAGTGACATAGTAGTGATATAGTGTGTGTGTGGCCTGGGTTGAAGCTGGGAGCAGATTGCAGATCGGAGTCAATAGAGGGTATATGAGAAGGGGGAGTCAATAGAGGGTATATGAGAAGGGGGATTCGCTGCTTTTCATGTGATTTTGGCCGCCTCCTCCCCATGTCCCATCATGCTTAGGGCCACATGCAGCCAGGTAGATAGCAGTGGGGGAAGCCGGTGACCTGACTCCACCCGGAAGTAACGCCAAGCCACCTCCTGCCCCCATGCTTTTACAGGGGAGGGCCTTGTGAGGAAATTGACAATTGGACCGAAGCGCGGGTGGGTGGGTCATCATGATGTGGGGCAGAGAGCCAAAAGGACAGAGGGCTTCATCAACGGCAACAGGAGTGCTAGTGTCTTCTGTGTGAGATTAGTGTCAGAGTGGAGAGGGTAAGAGGTCAACGAGGGCTCTAAGACAAGGAGTGCAGAAGTAGTGGTTCCCAAAAGAGTTCAGTCATTTTCTCCCAATTCAGACTCTCTCCAAGCCCCTCAACTTCCAAAAATGTCAGGTTTTTTTTTTTTTTTCAGTCAGGATTTTGAGTGTGTAATATGCATATAATGTCACAATGTGTGTTTAGCCTGTTAATATCCTGCGAGCCGCAGTACCCAGAGGCCTCCTGAAGGGGGCGGTAGTGTTTATATGAGTGCGGTGCTGCCCGTGCTGCTGCAGCTGTTGTTGCGGTTGGTGTTGCGTCGGGACAGGTTGGGCGTGGCCATAAGTGGGTAGCGTTCATCGGGACAGCCGTACTGCAGCAGCGTGTCAACACACTCCTGGCTGCTGGCCTGCCGTGCGTACGCCAGCGCGCTGTTACCGTGGGCGTCCCTCGCCATCAGATCCACCCCGTACTGGAGGAGAGAGGGATGGGGAGAGAGCAGAGAGGAGTGAGGGGGATGAGGGAGAAGTGAGGGGGATGAGGGAGAGAGGAGAGAGGGATGGCGAGAGAGCAGAGAGGAGTGAGGGGGATGAGGGAGATGAGGGGGATGAGGGAGAGAGGAGAGAGGGATGGCGAGAGAGCAGAGAGGAGTGAGGGGGATGAGGGAGAGAGGGATGGGGGAGAGGAGAGAGGAGTGAGGGGAATGAGGGAGAGAGGGATAGGGGAGAGAGCAGAGAGGAGTGAGGGGGATGAGGGAGAGAGCAGAGAGGAGTGAGGGGGATGAGGGAGAGAGGGATGGGGGAGAGGAGAGAGGAGTGAGGGGAATGAGGGAGAGAGGGATAGGGGAGAGAGCAGAGAGGAGTGAGGGGGATGAGGGAGAGAGGAGAGGGGGATAAGGGAGAGAGGAGAGGGGGATAAGGGAGAGAGGAGAGAGGGATGGGGAGAGGAGAGAGGGATGGGGAGAGGTGAGAGGGATAGGGGAGAGGAGTGAGGGGGATGAGGGAGAGAGGAGTGGGGGATGAGGGAGAGAGGGATGGCGAGAGAGCAGAGGAGTGAGGGGGATGAGGGAGAGAGGGATGGGGGAGAGAGGAGAGAGGGAAAGATAGAGTAAGTTATTTGACATGGCAACATCTTGGTCTACAGACAACATTCAGGGTGAGGAACCATGGACATGTGAGATCCTGTTGGTATTGTCCTCTCTCTCACCCAGATGAGGAGCTGTGTGATGACCACGTTGCCCTTGCGGCACGACAGGTGAAGGGCGGTGCGTCCGTCTCCCTCTCCACACGTCTCGTTGACTTGCTCCCGGGAGCCGTGAGCCAGAAGCAGGATGACGCAGCGCAGGTCCTCCTCGGCCGTGGCCCTCAGCAGCTGCTGGCCCAGGGATAGGTCCACCCCCGAGAGCGATGCCAGGAACAACCGCTGCTCGTACTTAGCCCGGATCCAACGTTCACGCTCCTCCCTGAGAGAGAAAAACACAGACTACTGGTTAAGAGGAACGTTCTTAACATCATCTTGTGACGTTACCTTCTCCACCTGTTCATCTAGTCACACTCCTCCCTGGAGAAGGAACACATAGGACAGAAAGGGGATGTTCACCATTGTTCTAGTTCACCTGGAGATATCTGCTGAACACATAGGACAGAAAGGGGATGTTCACCATTGTTCTAGTTCACCTCGCAGTGTGGATATCTGCTGACTGTTACAGGGATGCTATCTGCTGACTGTTACAGGGATATCTGCTGACCGTTACAGGGATATCTGCTGACCGTTACAGGGATATCTGCTGACCGTTACAGGGATATCTGCTGACCGTTACAGGGATATCTGCTGACCGTTACAGGGATATCTGCTGACCGTTACAGGGATATCTGCTGACCGTTACAGGGATATCTGCTGACCGTTACAGGGATATCTGCTGACCGTTACAGGGATATCTGCTGACTGTTACAGGGATATCTGCTGACCGTTACAGGGATATCTGCTGACCGTTACAGGGATATCTGCTGACCGTTACAGGGATATCTGCTGACCGTTACAGGGATATCTGCTGACCGTTACAGGGATATCTGCTGACTGTTACAGGGATATCCTGCTGACTGTTACAGGGATATCTGCTGACCGTTAAAGGGATGATATCTGCTGACTGTTACAGGGATATCTGCTGACCGTTACAGGGATATCTGCTGCTGATATCTGCTGACTTTACAGGGATATCTGCTGATGTTACAGGGATATCTGCTGACCGTTACAGGGATATCTGCTGACCGTTACAGGGATATCTGCTGACCGTTACAGGGATATCTGCTGACCGTTACAGGGATATCCTGCTGACTGTTACAGGGATATCTGCTGACCGTTACAGGGATATCTGCTGACCGTTACAGGGATATCTGCTGACCGTTACAGGGATATCTGCTGACTGTTACAGGGATATCTGCTGACAGGGATATCTGCTGACCGTTACAGGGATATCTGCTGACCGTTACAGGGATATCTGCTGACCGTTACAGGGATGATATCTGCTGACTGTTACAGGGATGATATCTGCTGACTGTTACAGGGATATCCTGCTGACTGTTACAGGGATATCTGCTGACTGTTACAGGGATGATATCTGCTGACTGTTACAGGGATATCTGCTGACTGTTACAGGGATATCCTGCTGACTGTTACAGGGATATCTGCTGACTGTTACAGGGATATCTGTTGACTGTTACAGGGATATCTGCTGACTGTTACAGGGATATCTGCTGACTGTTACAGGGTCTCTTTGGGAACCACAGGACCATTCTTAGCAAGAATGAGTTCAGATGGTAAAAAAGTAAATGGAAGAGTGGGTTAACTAGGACTGGGTTAACTAGGAGTATGTTAACTAGCCTAGTCTGTGAAGGAGAAAGACACCATGTAAACCCCATAGCGCTGAGAGAGACCAGGAAAGGGAGAGACCAGGAGAGAGCGAGAGACCAGGAGAAAGCGAGAGACCAGGAGAGAGCGACCAGGAGAGAGAGACCAGGAGAAAGAGAGACCAGGAGAGAGAGACCAGGAGAAAGAGAGACCAGGAGAAAGAGAGACCAGGAGAAAGAGAGACCAGGAGAAAGAGAGACCAGGAGAGAGAGAGACCAGGAGAGAGAGAGACCAGGAGAAAGACAGACCAGGAGAGAGAGAGACCAGGAGAGAGCGAGACCAGGAGAAAGACAGACCAGGAGAGAGAGAGACCAGGAGAGAGCGAGACCAGGAGAGAGAGAGAGACCAGGAGAGAGAGAGACCAGGAGAGAGAGAGAGACCAGGAGAGAGAGAGAGACCAGGAGAGAGAGAGAGACCAGGAGAGGGGGGAAGCGGGGCAGTGTAAGTACAGAGTGGTAACAGTTTCCAGCCACTCAATCTAATTCTGTGATGTGATAGCGCTAATCTCTCCCTAATCCCCGCCATGTAAACACAGCCTTTCAGCCCAATTGGGATTATCCATGCATCAATCCTCCTGTTAGAAAGGAGAGGAACCACAGTGGCCTGGGGAGAGGATAGGGGAGGGACAGGAGTGAGGATATAGAGCTGTCCTGTATCCCTAGAAACAACAGTCCCCCTCAGGGGGTCCTGGGTCCCCCACTATCCAGGATATGGAGAACACAGTATAGTGGAACCTCACTGCTGGCTCACTTCCTCTGTAATGACCTACCCTGGGTGGAGGGTTAGGCCTGAGAGAGAGCATTACATACACACACCAGGAGAGAGAAAGACAGATGGATATACAGTAAAAGTCAAACATTTAGACATCTACTGTTTCAAGGATTTTTCTTTGTTTTTACTATTTTCTACATTGTAGAATAATAGTCAAGACATCAAAACTATGGAAACAAAAAAGTGTTAAACAAAATGAAAATATATTTTATATTTCAGATTCTTCAACATGGCCACCCTTTGCCTTGATGACTTTGTAGACTCTTGGCATTCTCTCAACCAGCTTCACCTGGAATGCTTGAAGGAGTTCCCACATATGCTGTGCATTTGTTGGCTGCTTTTCCTTCGCTATGTGGTCCAACTCATCCCAAACCATCTCAATTGGGTTGTCGGGTGATTGTGGAGGCCAGGTCATCTGATGCAGCACTCCATCACTCTCCTTCTTGGTCAAATAGCCCTTACACAGTCTGGAGGTGTGTTGGGTCATTGTCCTGTTAAAAAACAAATTATAGTCCCACTAAGCGCAAACCAGATGGGTTGGCGTATCACTGCAGAATGCTGTGGTAGCCATGCTGGTTAAGTGTGCCTTGAATTCTAAATAAATCACAGTGTCACCAGCAAAGCACCCCCACACCACCTCCTCCATGCTTCATGGTGGGAACCACACATACGGAGATCATCCATTCACCTACTCTGCATCTCACAAAGACAAGGCGGTTGGAACGAAAAATCTCAAATTTGGACTCATCAGACCAAAGGACAGATTTCCACCGGTCTAATGTCCATTGCTCGTGTTTCTTGGCCCAAGAAATGCTCTTCTTATTGGTGTCTTTAGTAGTGGTTTCTTTGCAGCAGTTTGACCACAAAGGCCTGATTCATGCAGTCTCCTCTGAACAGTTGATGTTGAGATGTGTCTGTTACTTGAACTCTGAAGCATTTGTTTGGGCTGCAATTTCTGAGGCTGACAACTCTGATGAACTTACCCTCTACAGCAGAGGTAACTCTGGGTCTTCATTTCCTGTGGCGGTCCTCATGAGAGCCAGTTTCATCATAGCGCTTGGTTTAAGCGACTGCACAAAGTTCTTGAAGGCCCAGATTGACTGACCTTCATGTCTTAAAGTAATGATGGACTGTCATTTCTCTTTGCTTATTTGAGCTGTTCTTGCCATAATATGGACTTGGTCTTTTACCAAACAGGGCTATCTTCTGTATACCACCTCTACCTTGTCACAACACAACTAATTGGCTCAAAGGCACTGAGGAAAGAAATTACACAAATTAACAAGGCATACCTGATAATTGAAATGCATTCCAGGTGACTACATCATGAAGCTGGCTGAAAGATGGCCAAGAGTGTGCAAAGCTGTTATCAAGGCAACAAAGAAGAATCTCAAATATATTTTGATTACTACATGATTCCATATGTGTTATTTCATAGTTTTGATGTCTTCACTATTATTCTACAATGTAGAAAATAGTACAAATAAAGAAAAACCCTTGAATAAGTAGGTGTGTCCAAACATTTGACTGGTAGTGTATGTAGAGTGTGAATCCAACCTTTCCATATCCCCTCCTACTGTTAGTGCTTTTCAAGACCTTTTAAACACTGCCAAAGACTTCGAATTTTGTTGAGACCCTCAAATTCAACAAAGCCAATGACAGCAACCTAGTCACCCACCAGAGGTTTCTGACCCACTGTCTGGGAACCACTAAGGACTGGTCATGAAATGCTGGCTTCTCAAGGCAACAGGGCAGTCTATGGACTGCCTATATGTTGACAGGTCTGAGGTGTAGGGGATAACCAAGTCGCCTCGTCAGCCATAACAGAAGATGAGTGATGAGACCTTAGGGTGTCTCAGAGGGTTAACCTCAAACAGACCCATTGACGGAAGTAATTACAAATTAGCCGCGTGTGGAGGGTCTCTCTCTCTCTGCAGGAGAAAGCGTTTTATCAGAGCGCGAGGGGGGCAGACGGACAGATGATAAAAATAGTCAATCTATAGCCCTGGGGATCGATGCCCTGCGACATCCTTCTTAATCAAAGCCTCGGCAACGGGATGACTGGGCCCAACCCCCGGCAACGATTTCCTTTTTCTTCAAACCACTGCAACCGTGGCTGAGCATCCACACACACACACACCGATTGCCCTTACTCAACACTCACACACACACACACACACACACACACAGCTAATATCAAAACGTTAGAAATTGGTTTCTGGCTAAACTTGTCTCAAAGTAGCTATAGGCCAGGAAGGAGGATGTTCAGTCACTAACTTCTGTGGTTATACAGAAAGGATGGTGGGAGGAGAGAGAGGAGGGGAGAGACAGACAAATACAACTAGATGGAGAGTTTTAGAGGTGTGGGAACCCAGTAGAATCTCATTAACTCTCTCCCCAGAGAATAGACAGTGTGTTGCGTTTGGTTGTGTGTGTGTGTTTGAGGGGGTGTAACCTAGGTATGGGGCCTGCCTGCCACATTACCCTCTCTGGTCGGGGGCTAGCCTAGCAGGACGGAATGTTCCTGGTCTTCCTGCCTGTCCCGGGGAGAGAGTGAGGAGGCTGGGCGGAGGTACACGGGCCAGAGCCCCGGGACAAAGCCCCAGGGAGGGGTGGGTAGGGAGGGTCTCGGCAGGGGCCTGGGCCCTCGTCTCTCTGGGTGTGTGTGGAGGAAATGCGGAGGCAGCACTTCACTGCTTCCTGGCACGCATGCCTTCCCCAGAGGACAGAGTTGCTATGGCTGGAGTCTGGGCCTTCCCCAGAGGACAGAGTTGCTATGGCTGGAGTCTGGGCCTTCCCCAGAGGACAGAGTTGCTATGGCTGAAGTCTGGGCCTTCCCCAGAGGACATAGTTGTTATGGGCTGGAGTCTGGGCCTTCCCCAGAGGACAGAGTTGCTATGGCTGGAGTCTGGGCCTTCCCCAGAGGACAGAGTTGCTATGGCTGGAGTCTGGGCCTTCCCCAGAGGATAGAGTTGCTATGGCTGAAGTCTGGGCCTTCCCCAGAGGACATAGTTGTTATGGGCTGGAGTCTGGGCCTTCCCCAGAGGACAGAGTTGCTATGGCTGGAGTCTGGGCCTTCCCCAGAGGACAGAGTTGCTATGGCTGGAGTCTGGGCCTTCCCCAGAGGACAGAGTTTCTATGGGCTGGAGTCTGGGCCTTCCCGAGAACAGAGTTTCTATGGGCTGGAGTCTGGGCCTTCCCCAGAGGACAGAGTTGTTATGGGCTGGAGTCTGGGCCTTCCCCAGAGGACAGAGTTGCTATGACTGGAGTCTGGGCCTTCCCCAGAGGACAGAGTTGCTATGGCTGAAGTCTGGGCCTTCCCCAGAGGCCATAGTTGTTATGGGCTGGAGTCTGGGCCTTCCCCAGAGGACAGAGTTGCTATGGCTGGAGTCTGGGCCTTCCCCAGAGGACAGAGTTGCTATGGCTGGAGTCTGGGCCTTCCCCAGAGGACAGAGTTTCTATGGGCTGGAGTCTGGGCCTTCCCCAGAGGACAGAGTTATTATGGGCTGGAGTCTGGGCCTTCCCCAGAGGACAGAGTTGCTATGGCTGGAGTCTGGGCCTTCCCCAGAGGACAGAGTTGTTATGGGCTGGAGTCTGGGCCTTCCCCAGAGGACAGAGTTGCTATGGCTGGAGTCTGGGCCTTCCCCAGAGGACAGAGTTGCTATGGCTGGAGTCTGGGCCTTCCCCAGAGGACAGAGTTGCTATGGCTGGAGTCTGAGCCTTCCCCAGAGGACAGAGTTGCTATGGCTGGAGTCTGGGCCTTCCCCAGAGGACAGAGTTGCTATGGCTGAAGTCTGGGCCTTCCCCAGAGGACATAGTTGTTATGGGCTGGAGTCTGCGCCTTCCCCAGAGGACAGAGTTGCTATGGCTGGAGTCTGGGCCTTCCCCAGAGGACAGAGTTGCTATGGCTGGAGTCTGAGCCTTCCCCAGAGGACAGAGTTGCTATGGCTGGAGTCTGGGCCTTCCCCAGAGGACAGAGTTGCTATGGCTGGAGTCTGGGCCTTCCCCAGAGGACAGAGTTGCTATGGCTGGAGTCTGGGCCTTCCCCAGAGGACAGAGTTTCTATGGGCTGGAGTCTGGGCCTTCCCCAGAGGACAGAGTTGTTATGGGCTGGAGTCTGGGCCTTCCCCAGAGGACAGAGTTGTTATGGGCTGGAGTCTGGGCCTTCCCCAGAGGACAGAGTTGCTATGGCTGGAGTCTGGGCCTTCCCCAGAGGACAGAGTTGTTATGGGCTGGAGTCTGGGCCTTCCCCAGAGGACAGAGTTGCTATGGCTGGAGTCTGGGCCTTCCCCAGAGGACAGAGTTGCTATGGCTGGAGTCTGGGCCTTCCCCAGAGGACAGAGTTGCTATGGCTGGAGTCTGGGCCTTCCCCAGAGGACAGAGTTGCTATGGCTGGAGTCTGGGCCTTCCCCAGAGGACAGAGTTGCTATGGCTGGAGTTTGGGCCTTCCCCAGAGGACAGAGTTGTTATGGGCTGGAGTCTGGGCCTTCCCCAGAGGACAGAGTTGTTATGGGCTGGAGTCTGGGCCTTCCCCAGAGGACAGAGTTGCTATGGCTGGAGTCTGGGCCTTCCCCAGAGGACAGAGTTGTTACGGGCTGGAGTCTGGGCCTTCCCCAGAGGACAGAGTTGCTATGGCTGGAGTCTGGGCCTTCCCCAGAGGACAGAGTTTCTATGGCTGGAGTCTGGGCCTTCCCCAGAGGACAGAGTTGTTATGGGCTGGAGTCTGGGTCTTCTCCAGGACAGAGTTGTTATGGGCTGGAATCTGGGCCTTCCCCAGAGGACAGAGTTTCTATGGGCTGGAGTCTGGGTCTTCTCCAGGACAGAGTTGTTATGGGCTGGATCCTGGGTCTTCCCCAGGACAGAGTTGTTATGGGCTGGATCCTGGGTCTTCCCCAGGACAGAGTTGTTATGGGCTGGAGTCTGGGTCTTCCCCAGGACAGAGTTGTTATGGGCTGGAGTCTGGTTCTTCCCCAGGACAGAGTTGTTATGGGCTGGAGCCCGGAGGCAGAGACAAGGGCCCAGACACACACACGCCATGTTGGACACAATGGGAATGGACAAACTCAGGGTGCGATGGTGACAGCATAGCATTGTAAGGGAGAAGATGACAGGATGGATGTCCCCTACAATGGCCTCCACAACACGTGACAACCCCCCACTGACTTAGGTAATGAAAAACTAAACTGTTGTTTCCAACACTGCTAATATACCCTACTGACAAGCACATAGCGACATTATCCCCCCCTGAATGAGAAAATACACTACTAAGAATCCATTACAAGTGATTTTCCAACTCACATTTGGTGTTCATCTTGAAAGGCATTAAGGGGTAGCATGCTACCATTATCCTCTGGTTAGAGTATTGAGAGCAGTTTGGAAACTAGAAAGGCTAATTGGACTAATTAGCTACTCAGAAAGGCTCTCTGACAAAAGCTGGGGAGGGCGGTGTGTGTGCCTGAGGGCCCCCCCCCCTCCCTCCGTGTGTCTAAGAGAGGTACCTGTCTGACTGCAGCTCACTGTTCCACCATGTTTGTCTCACTTATCACATTGGATTAGAGGACAGGCTGCAGCACCACGGAGCACTGTGAAGATAATTAACCACAGGTCCTGCTCAGACAGACTGACAGGGACACACTCTCACACAGGATGCAACCACACACACACACACTCCCCACAACCCCTATTCTCTCTCACCACCTACAGCAAATGCTTAAAAAGGGAACACGAAGGGGGGAGTGTGTGTGTGTGTGAATAATAATCCCAGGAGGCAGATTTCCTAGCCAGTCTTATTAAACGCTACAGGTCATGCCAGCGAGGCTCCAACATGTCCCAACGCAATGAGCCTTTCACAAGAAATGCCCCCCGACCACAACACACACACACTTCAACGTTTCCCATTAGTGCGTTCATGTGGGATGACAGCAACACATTATTATCATGATAATGACTTAGGTAAAGATATTCCACCCTGAGAGAGAGGAACCCCATGTATGTACAACCCTGTTTGTTCTCTCTGTACTGTAGGTGGAGAAACAGTGGTGAAAGGTGAATACATGGCGGTGTGTGTAGGTGTGTGTTACAGGCGTCAGTTAAACCCATGACCAACCCCTTGGTGAATAGAACAGCGGGCTGGTTTGACTGACAGCTTCATTAGCCTGTGTTAGGAGGTTGTTAGCGGGACTGTTGACTTCCGCCGCCGCAGAGCAGGAGAGGAGCGACAGTGGGGTTCTGTCGCCGTTGGAAACCGTGGGGTGAGGAATGTGCTTGTTTGGGGTTACCCGGGGATAAACAGGGGGGCTGGTGTCAGTCTCTGACTCCCATCTGGGGCCAACTGGAGACAGGAGCTGAAGAATAGATACATGTCATTTCCTGCCTCTTTTAGGTGCATGAGTCTGTGTTTGTATTATTTCTGTGTGTGTTGGTTCTCCCTGGCCAGTCTCTTTGTTGCAGTGTGTTTACACACAGGCCTAGTAGTTTCCTGTCTCCCCCAGACCCCCAGGCAGAGCCCCGTCTGATTGGTCAACTCTGACAGCCGTCCACTCCACTGGGCCGTCCGACCGTGACTGGTCAACCAGCTGCTCTCCACTGCCACTACAACCAGGGGGAGGGAGGGAGGGGGTCTACGACCAGGGGGAGGGAGGGAGTCTACGACCAGGGGGAGGGAGGGGGAGGGAGGGAGTCTACGACCAGGGGAGGGAGGAGTCTACGACCAGGGGAGGCAGGGAGGGGTCTGACCAGGGGAGGGAGTCTACGACCAGGGGGAGGGAGTCTACGACCAGGGGAGGCAGGGATGGGGTCTACGACCAGGGGAGGCAGGGATGGGGTCTACGACCAGGGGAGGGAGGGATGGGGTCTACGACCAGGGGAGGGAGGGATGGGGTCTACGACCAGGGGAGGCAGGGATGGGGTCTACGACCAGGGGGAGGGAGTCTACGACCAGGGGGCGGCAGGGATGGGGTCTACGACCAGGGGAGGGAGGGATGGGGTCTACGACCAGGGGAGGCAGGGATGGGGTCTACGACCAGGGGAGGGAGGGGGATGGGGTCTACGACCAGGGGAGGGAGGGGGATGGGGTCTACGACCAGGGGGAGGGAGGGGGATGGGGTCTACGACCAGGGGGAGGGAGGGGGATGGGGTCTATGACCAGGGGAGGGAGGGGATGGGGTCTATGACCAGGGGAGGGAGGGGGATGGGGTCTATGACCAGGGGAGGGGGGGATGGGGTCTACGACCAGGGGAGGGAGGGACGGGGTCTACGACCAGGGGAGGGAGGGACGGGGTCTACGACCAGGGGAGGGAGGGACGGGGTCTACGACCAGGGGAGGGAGGGACGGGGTCTACGACCAGGGGAGGGAGGGACGGGGTCTACGACCAGGGGAGGGAGGGACATGGGGTCTGCGACCAGGGGAGGGAGGGGATGGGGTCTATGACCTGGGGGAGGGAGGGGGATGGGGTCTATGACCAGGGGGAGGGAGGGGGTCTATGACCAGGGGAGGGAGGGGTCTACGACCAGGGGAGGGAGGGGGTCTACGACCAGGGGAGGGAGGGGTCTATGACCAGGGGAGGGAGGGGGATGGGGTCTATGACCAGGGGAGGGAGGGGATGGGGTCTATGACCAGGGGGAGGGAGGGGTCTATGACCATGGGGAGGGAGGGGTCTACGACCAGGGGAGGGAGGGAGGGGGTCTATGACCAGGGGGGAGGGAGGGAGGGGGGGTCTATGACCAGGGGAGGGAGGGGTCTACGACCAGGGGAGGGGGGTCTACGACCAGGGGAGGGAGGGAGGGGGTCTGACCAGGGGAGGGAGGGAGGGGGTCTACGACCAGGGGAGGGAGGGAGGGGTCTACGACCAGGGGAGGGAGGGAGGGGGTCTACGACCAGGGGGAGGGAGGGGGAGGGGGTCTACGACCAGGGGGAGGGAGGGGATGGGGTCTACGATCCCAACATAGACCCTGGATACAAGACTCACAGCAGAGTCCCACATCCTAATGAATCAGAACAATAGTCATCATCTACCATCATGGTGTTATTAAATTATCATTTACATTTGTTGGCTAATGTTGCCTATTAAAGTGATGACATTTATTTGACACAGTGATTCATTAAGTGACTAAATAATGTGTCGTTGTTTTCCACCTAAAATGGAGTTGACCTTATTACCAATGTCCAAAATTACCAGCATTATCAGAACTGTCATCACCAGCATCATGATCATTTCCAGCATCATTACCGTAAAGGGCTGTTATTCGATGCCCTCCAACAACAACACATCATCATGAGACATTCCTCAACATTATCATCTTTATCTCTTAACAAAGAGAGAAGACATCCTTGTTAACATCCATAATAACATCCATATCACATTCCCATTCTAACAGTGTGTTGCTGGGTCTGATCTGCACTGTGAGACGCACGGACCTCAGGAATACCACCACCATTCATTACAGAATGGAACTGTGGCAGAGCAGTGAGAGGAACCAGGTTGGACTGAAGTCCTCAGTCAGTGACACACACACACAGCGTCGTCAGTCAGTCAGTGACAAACACACATACCACACAGCGTCGTCAGTCAGTGACACACACACACAGCGTCGTCAGTCAGTGACAAACACACACACACACACAGCGTCGTCAGTCAGTCAGTGACAAACACACATACCACACAGCGTCGTCAGTCAGTGACACACACAGCGTCGTCAGTCAGTGACAAACACACACACACACAGCGTCGTCAGTCAGTCAGTGACAAACACACACACACACAGCGTCGTCAGTCAGTCAGTGACAAACACACATACCACACAGCGTCGTCAGTGACACACACACACACACACACACACACACGTCAGTCAGTGAGTGAGCAGAGTGGCCTTCTCCTTTGCCCTAATTAGCCCTCTCTAATTCAGCTCGTTAGGACTCGTTACAACTCGTTACGGTTCCACTGACTCCCAGGTAATGAGGTCTGACAGGAGGAATCTGTCACCTGGACAGTTCCTCCAGTAAACCTGAGGAGACTAAGACCAGGGTGAGATGCCCAGACCATACACACAGGCTCACATACAGAGAGGAGAGAGGTAGTCACTAGAGGGAACAACACATACAGAGAGGTAGTCACTAGAGGGAACAACACATACAGAGAGGTAGTCACTAGAGGGAACAACACATACAGAGAGGTAGTCACTAGAGGGAACAACACATACAGAGAGGTAGTCACTAGAGGGAACAACACATACAGAGAGGTTGTCACTAGAGGGAACAACACATACAGAGAGGTAGTCACTAGAGGGAACAACACATACAGAGAGGTAGTCACTAGAGGGAACAACACATACAGAGAGGTAGTCACTAGAGGGAACAACACATACAGAGAGGGAAGAGGGAACAACACATACAGAGAGGTAGTCACTAGAGGGAACAACACATACAGAGAGGGAAGAGGGAACAACACATACAGAGAGGGAAGAGGGAACAACACATACAGAGAGGGAAGAGGGAACAACACATACATAGAGGTAGTCACTAGAGGGAACAACACATACAGAGAGGTAGTCACTAGAGGGAACAACACATACAGAGAGGTAGTCACTAGAGGGAACAACACATACAGAGAGGTAGTCACTAGAGGGAACAACACATACAGAGAGGTAGTCACTAGAGGGAACAACACATACAGAGAGGTAGTCACTAGAGGGAACAACACATACAGAGAGGTAGTCACTAGAGGGAACAACACATACAGAGAGGTAGTCACTAGAGGGAACAACACATACAGAGAGGGAAGAGGGAACAACACATACAGAGAGGGAAGAGGGAACAACACATACAGAGAGGGAAGAGGGAACAACACATACAGAGAGGTAGTCACTAGAGGGAACAACACATACAGAGAGGTAGTCACTAGAGGGAACAACACATACAGAGAGGTAGTCACTAGAGGGAACAACACATACAGAGAGGGAAAAGGGAACAACACATACAGAGAGGTAGTCACTAGAGGGAACAACACATACAGAGAGGGAAGAGGGAACAAGGTACACATGGTACCACAGAAAGAAGAGGCAGACAGACAGAAAAGCTGTAAAATAGAGAGCAGATAGATACTATTGTCTTACAAGGTAAAAATACCCTAGACCCCCCCCCAAAACAAAGGCTCTGAAATCAATTACACTTTGGTCGTTAGCTGCCCTTGGATAGTCACAGATAATTAAGCTCAGCTCTTTTTTATGATGAACAGATTAGTGTCTCTGTTACTGAGCCTTTGCCTGGCTTGATACTGCTCCCTGATTGGCTGGCTGGAGGAAAATGGGCAACGCTGATGGGAAGTGCCCTCAGCTGAATCACAATGCTCCAGTAGTGGCATGAAGAGCAGAGAGAGAGGAAAGGAGGGAGGGAGGAGGAGAGAGAGGGAAAGGAGGGAGGGAGGAGGAGAGAGAGGGGGAGGAGGGAGGGAGGAGGAGAGAGAGGAAAGGAGGGAGGGAGGAGGAGAGAGAGAGGGAGGAGGAGAGAGGGAGGGAGGGAGGAGAGAGGGAGGGAGGGAGGGAGGGAGGAGAGAGAGAGGGAGGAGGAGAGAGGGAGGAGGAGAGAGGGAGGAGAGAGGGAGGGAGAGGAGGAGAGAGGGAGGGAGGGGAAGGAGAGAGGTAGAGGGAGACAGAGCATGCTCCAGTAGTGGCATGAAGAGCAGAGAGAGAGGAAAGGAGGGAGGGAAGGAGAGAGAGGTAGAGGGAGACAGAGCACGCTCCAGTAGTAGCATGAAGAGCAGAGAGAGAGGAAAGGAGGGAGGGAGGAGGAGAGAGAGGGAAGGAGAGAGAGGTGGAGGGAGACAGAGCACGCTCCAGTAGTGGCATTAAGAGGGGAAAGGTCAAGAGGGAGAGAAGGGAGAAAGGGAGGAAGGGAGAGAGAGAGAGGTAGGGGGGAAGGAGAGAGAGTGTAGGGGGAGAGGGACAGTGACTGGCTGAGCACAAACCTGGCTGCCTACCTACCTTGTGACCCGACCAGGAAGTCCTGAGAGAGTCCAGACCCATTGACATTTCTGTTCATATTAGCCCCGATGCAGATGAGTGGGATTAGAAGGTGTTTTAACTGACATTTGTACCCCTTTTCTGAAGCTTCTCACAGGGGACCTGTCTGAAAC